>NC_140015.1:39797468-39819884 GCF_964263955.1 Coregonus lavaretus | reverse complement strand
CTGCAGGTACAGTAGGTATATCTAGTATAGTGTATATCTGCTATATAATATAACTCACTCCTGTTCGATCATCTCAGCCTGGGGGTGCTGCAGGTACAGTAGGTATATCTAGTATAGTGTATATCTGCTATATAATATAACTCACTCCTGTTCGATCATCTCAGCCTGGGGGTGCTGCAGGCGTTTTGCGTCGACAGCATCCTCATCCAGGCCTTGTAGCAGCTCCAGAGAGTTCAGGATGCGCTTGTTGGTGTCGTCCTGGTACAGAGGCTGCTTGCCCTCGTTGATCTTACTCACATCCTGATACAACACAGAGCAGTCAAAGGTTATCATATGATGTTGTCAAAGACATCGAGAGCCACACAGAGCCAATTAGGAGGATGCAAACAGTCTGCCAGACTCATCAATATGATGTTGTTGTTGCATTATAAAAGGTATGACCCTATCAGAAGGTTCTGTGACATTCTATGATGTTGCATGAGGTTCTATGTAGTTCTGAGGTTCTATGCAGTTCAATGAGGTTCTACAATGTTATATGATGATCTTTGAGATTCTATCCAGTTCTGTGTGGTTTTATGATGTTCTAAGCGGTTCTATGAGGTTCTGTGTGATGCGGTTCTTTGCGGTTCTGTACCTTGTTGAGGTTCTGCTCCGTCTCATAGATGAGCTTCTCCACCTTGTCAGCATTCTTCTGCAGCTTCTCAATCAGAGCAGACAGCTCAGAGGAGGGCGCCCTGGAATGAGGAGGTGACAGTTACATTTTTGTAATTTAGCTTATGCAGAGCAACTTACAGTCAGTGCATTCAACCAAAGTAGGTCAAATCATTGCAAGTAAAACATTCTTCAAAACCGTCTTCTAGCCCAGGGATGGGCAACTCCAGTCCTCGGGGGCCTGATCGGTGTCACACTTTGGTCCCAGCTAACACACCTGACTCCAATAATCAACTAATCATGATCTTCAGTTTAGAATGCAATTAGTTGAATCAGCTGTGTTTGCTAGGGATGATGGGAAGACACCCGCTAGTTACATCTACAGACCATCTGAGGGGAAAAGATACCAGCTAGTTATATCTACAGACCATCTGTGGGGAAAAGATACCAGCTAGTTACATCTACAGACTATCTGTGGGGAAAAGATACCAGCTAGTTACATCTACAGACCATCTGAGGGGAACAGACACCAGCTAGTTACATCTACAGACCATCTGTGGGGAACAGACACCAGCTAGTTACATCTACAGACCATCTGAGGGGAACAGACCCCAGCTAGTTACAGCTACAGACTATCTGAGGGGAAAAGATACCAGCTAGTTACATCTACAGACCATCTGAGGGGAAAAGATACCAGCTAGTTACATCTACAGACTATCTGTGCTAAGTATAGAAAGACCACCATTAGGTTAAAGGGATAGTTCACAGTTGGGTAAACAGTTGGTTGAACTATCCCTTTAAAAGGAAAAGACTGCAGTTGCTGTATTTCTCTGAAAACCTTTAGAGACCATCTGTGAGTTCTCTTCCGAGTAGAAAATGGACTTGACCAAAATAAAGTTGAGCAACAGACATTAAAACTATGCCTCAAGAAAAAAGGTTGTTTGCTCCCTCATAATGTGGGCCTACACAAGTAAACAGGACCCTACTTTGATGTTTTCCCAAGCGCGGACTGTAGCTTTAAACTTTAACAAAATGTTTAACTTTGACATGCAAACGTTGACTGAGGGATAAATAAACTCTTCAGGCTGTTATAAATTAAAGATGGAACCAGTCAGTAACTAAACAGTGCCTGAGGGATAAATAAACTCTTCAGACTGTTATAAATTAAAGATGGAACCAGTCAGTAATGAAGTTCCAGTCTTCATTTTAGTGACAGACTCAGTCAGGATTAACACAGCTCTTCAGTGGGGGATGCTTAAAATGGTAGCCGTCATAAGGGAGGGAATCAGATGAGTGACTGACTGAAGCGCACTTGCTTTGCCCTCACTTCACCGTCTGCCTGCCGTGTCTGCTAACCCTGAATGAACCTGAAAGCTCCCTGCTTCACATCTCCCATGGTTCAGATAACATGGGCTGCATCTCAATAGTCTAGTAGCTTCCTCTCCTCATCTCAATAGTCTAAAGTGACTTCCTCTCCTCGTCTTCTCTCCTTTGTCTACACTAATGTAAGAGAGCACTCGACAGGTGCATGACTATTCCACGAAGGAATCCACCACATTTCTTCCTTTCTGTGATCCGATCTCACCGAGTCAGATCAGTACAGATGAAGGGAAGGAGAGGAGAGGAAGTTACGTTAGAGACTATTGAGATCTACCTCATGGTAAGAGGAATGTTGCTGACGGTATCAGTAGAGGCCTTGTTATCAGGCCCATCGTCAGACCAGACCAGGACCACCATTGTCTCTCTCTGACATACTGTTTGCATAGTGCTGTGGAAAACATTTACATTATAACACACCTTTGTTCACACTCAAAGACTAATGAATGAACTAAAACACATTGGCTCTGCAATATTTCATATAACCTAAAAGTACTGCAGTGGAGCCAACAAGAGACTACAGTATATAGCTTGGGCACTCAGTACATTACTATGCTGCACTCATCAATACTACCATCTTTTCCTTGCCAACAACAATATTGCTAAAGCAGAGACAGACTGATACCCTGGCTAAAATTAGTACTGTTTCCTATTTCAGTACGTGTCTCCAGTCTGTTTACCTGTGAGTTAAAAAAATTGAACACCTGCTGATCTTCCAGACCATCACACTAACCACTGAGCTCTGTTCAGAACACCATGCAGAGAGGAGATCTTCCAGACCATCACACTAACCACTGAGCTCTGTTCAGAACACCATGCAGAGAGGAGATCTTCCAGACCATCCCACTAACCACTGAGCTCTGTTCAGAACACCATGCAGAGAGATCTTCCAGACCATCCCACTAACCACTGAGCTCTGTTCAGAACACCATGCAGAGAGGAGATCTTCCAGACCATCCCACTAACCACTGAGCTCTGTTCAGAACACCATGCAGAGAGATCTTCCAGACCATCCCACTAACCACTGAGCTCTGTTCAGAACACCATGCAGAGAGGAGATCTTCCAGAACACCCAACGTTCCTTCTGCTGCATTCAACTAGAACAAACCCATCTGATCATACTGCACATGCAAATAAGCTACTATAAATCATCTTTGCTTTTCATACAATACTTCACACACACACACACACACACACACAAACGCATCAACTCTCTATTGAAGAGAAGACATGATGAAACATGATTGGACTCAACACCATCCATTATTCTTGTCATTGGAAGTGGAAGTCTAGTTTGTGACTCACTCCTCTCTCGTGGGAGCCTGCTATCATGGATAGTGGAGTTGGTGAAGTGCCATCAACCAGTAAAACACAATTCTGATGGCACATAAATACCACCACTCTCCTAGGTCATCATTGCACAGTGCTTGTCTTGGCTACGATGCCCTCCTGAGGGCAGAACTACTTCTAGAGTATTTCATCATCTGTCATCTCAAGGAGGGTGTTTCTTCTCCTCTTCCAACAGAACTGGTCCAACAGGTTCCATTGTCCTTTATGTAACAGAGAATGATACTTTAATAACATTTACATTTTAGTCATTTAGCAGACACTCTTATCCAGAGCGACTTACAGTTAGTGAGTGCATATTATTTAATTTTTTTCATACACCCCCCCCCCCCCCCCCCCGTGGGAAACGAACCCACTACCCTGGCGTTGCAAATGCCATGCTCTACCAACTGAGCTACACGGGACTGCTGTATGAAGTGATGAAGCTATGAGTACATTGAAGAGTAACACACATAAAAAAGTTTGATATTAGAACACCTGTTGGCTATACATATCTATCTGTAGTACTGTCTATTTCTACATGCCTGAAGCTGGGTATTGGACTGGGGTTCTCATCAAGTCTATACAATTGTGAGATCTTATTCAGACAGGTTGATTTATCATATACCAATACTTTTCAAAATATTCCAAAACACTTTCAGCGTTTGCTTTAGCCTGATGAACAGGGTGTGGTCTTTTGTGACGGTTTCATATTCTATTGGTTCCAGGCTAGCTCAATCAAGCCCAGATAGAGGATTTGAAAGGATTTCAACCCAGGTCTGGTATGTGATGAATCAGATTGTCTGAATAAGATATCACTGTTGTATGGACTTGAGCAGAAACCCAGTACCCAGCTTCAGGCACATAGAAATAGACAGTACTAGAAAGTACTAGATATAATATACATAGCGTTAGTAGACAGGTGTTCTAATATGAGAAATGTACAACTGTTTGCATATGTGACCTTTCAAGGCATTCATAGTTTGATGTAATCATATTTGCAGGTTTCCATGCCCCGGCTTGACACTTGAATGAAGTAATACATTATAGTCCTTGCCAAATCTATACAAAAGTCAGTGTGATTGCATTGCACACTGTGCAAAGAGTCTGGGTGTTTTGAACCACTGACAAACTGCTGGATTCTTGTGAAACTGGCATTGGCTCCACCTGGGGAAAAATGACTTGATGTCCACTGGCTCCAACTGGGGCCGAGGTTATTATTGGTCAATCATTTCTCTCCCCTCTCTCTCTAACTCACTGATGAGGATGGCTCTCTTTTCTTGATATATGCTGATGAATAGACTCCTTACTGTCCTGTGAGTGAGTGAGTGAGTGAGTGAGTGAGTGAGTGAGTGAGTGAGTGCGTCTCACAACATACATTCTCCTTACAACTACTACTGCATGAAAAGCTATCATGTGAGATGCATAAGCGGAGTAGTGGAAATTCAAATGGTTCTCTTTTGATTAACAGTCCAGCTCTCACTGCAGGACTTAATGTGAGCCCCAAACGATTCTCTTTAGATTCACAGTCACACTCTCACTGCAGGACTTAATGTGAGCCCCAAACGGTTCTCTATTCCCTATATAGTGTACTACTATAGTGCACTACTTTTGATCAAGGCCCATAGGGCTTTATAGCCTGAGTGGATACTTTTTAAAGAAGCCATGTTTCTGTCTTAACAGGAACAGAGAGGCCTTAGGGAAATACAGCATGTATCCTCCTTTATAGAACAGAGAGGCCTTAGGGTAATACAGCATGTATCCTCCTTTATAGAACAGAGAGGACTTAGGGTAATACAGCATGTATCCTCCTTTATAGAACAGAGAGGCCTTAGGGTAATACAGCATGTATCCTCCTTTATAGAACAGAGAGGCCTTAGGGTAATACAGCATGTATCCTCCTTTATAGAACAGAGAGACCTTAGGGTAATACAGCATGTATCCTCCTTTATAGAACAGAGAGGCCTTAGGGTAATACAGCATGTATCCTCCTTTATAGAACAGAGAGGCCTTAGGGTAATACAGCATGTATCCTCCTTTATAGAACAGAGAGGCCTTAGGGTAATACAGCATGTATCCTCCTTTATAGAACAGAGAGGCCTTAGGGTAATACAGCATGTATCCTCCTTTATAGAACAGAGAGGCCTTAGGGTAATACAGCATGTATCCTCCTTTATAGAACAGAGAGACCTTAGGGTAATACAGCATGTATCCTCCTTTATAGAACCATGACAGAGACCAGCCAGAAAGACTAACACTTGACAGTGTGTGTGAGTTCAAAGGCCTTGTTGAAAGGGCCCTAATGCAGTTCTGTGTTTTTAACCAGCCATAGATAGTCTGTGTGTCTGTGTCTGTGTGTGTGTGTGTGTGTGTGTGTTGATGTCATTATCACACGCACGGACACACCACACACACACACACTTCAGAATAGAAGGCCACCACGGTATCTGATAAAGGACCCACATTTCGTCAGGGTCAGAAGACGCCATTTTTGTCATTTTTCAAATCATTTTTTCAAATCATTTAAAAAGTCTCACGTCTCTCAACCTAAATGACAGTTGTTCCAAACACCATTCGACCTAAGGCCTAAAGCAGCGTTTCCCAAACTCGGTCCTCTACACTACACAGCTGATTTAAGTGATCAAAGCTTGATGATGAGTTGATGATTTGAAATCAGCTGTGTAGTGTGCTCGGGTAAAAGCTAAACGTGCACCACTTGGGGTCCCGAGGACAGAGCAGGGAAACCCTGGCCTAAAGGAAAGAGCACGCATATAGACTGTCCTGAAGGAAAGAGCACGCATATAGACTGTCCTGAAGGAAAGAGCACGCATATAGACTGTCCTGAAGGAAAGAGCACGCATATAGACTGTCCTTGTCACACCCTGGTGCTGGGACTCATTATTGTTGATCCAGGGTGTGTGCAGTCTATGTGTTTGTGTTCTATGTTGGGTGTCTAGGTTGTTGTTTTCTAGGTTGGTTCAATGACTCCCAATCGGAGGTAACGAGTGTCAGCTGTTCGGCTCGTTATCTCTGATTGGGAGCCATATTTATTTCTGTTTGTTTTCCTGTGGGGTTTGTGGGTTTTTGTTTCCGTGTTGCTGTTTGTTGTATTCAGCAGTGAACTTCACTTTCGTCATTTTTGGTTTGTTGTTTTGATCGTGGTTTCTTTATTAAATAAAAGTCTACGATGTTCGCTCAACACGCTGCGCTATGGTCCTCCTCCTCTATGTATGACGACCGTGATAGAAAAACCCACCAGAATAGGACCAAGCAGCGCGTCCAGGAGCAAAGGGTCTGGACATGGAAGGAACTGTTGGAAGGTAAAGGGTCATGGACTTGGGAGGAGATCCTGGAGGGTATGGATCGCCGTCCATGGAGCGAGACGGTGGAGAGGCGACGGCGAGAGGAGCAACGGCGTCGGCAGAGCCAACGTCGTAAGGACGAGAGGCAACCCCAAGAAATTTTTTGGGGGGGGCACATGGCTTGGGCGACGGAGCAGCAGGAGGCCGCCACAAGGCAGAGTCAGAGGGCTGCCAGGTTAAGGGGGCTGACGGAGGCAGAGAAGGGAAGGATTCAGTGGGCTACCAGGTCAAGGGGGCTACTGGGTAAAGCAGAGAGGGAAGGTGTTGAGGCACGGCGTGAGGTACTGGGGTGTGTAACCAGTTCGGTCCGGCCCGTTCCTAGTCCCAAGGTGCAGCCAGTAGTGTGTGTTCCCCGTACGGTACAGCCTGTTCCGGTCCCTCGCACTAAGTGTAAGGTGCGCGTCGCCAGCCCAGCCCGGCCTGTTCCTACTCCACGCACCAGGGATACGGTGCGCTTCACCAGCCCAGCCCGGCCTGTTCCTACTCCACGCACCAGGGATACGGTGCGCTTCGCCAGCCCAGCCCGGCCTGTTCCTACTCCACGCACCAGGGATACGGTGCGCTTCGCCAGCCCAGCCCGGCCTGTTCCTACTCCACGCACCAGGGATACGGTGCGCTTCACCAGCCCGGCCCGGCCTGTTCCGGCCACTCACACCAGGGATACGGTGCGCGTCGCCAGCCCCGCCCGGCCTGTTCCTGCTCTCCGCACTAGGCGTGAGGTGAGTCCCCAGGGTCCAGCATGCCCTGTTCCGGCTCCCCGCACTAGGCGTTATGGGAGTCCCCAGGGTCCAGCATGCCCTGTTCCGACTCCCCGCACTAGCCCTGAGATGCGTGTCCTCAGCCCGGTACCTCCAATTCCGGCACCACGCATCAGGCCTACGGTGCGTCCCCAGGGCCAAGCATGCCCTGTTGCTTCTCCCCGCACTAGCCCTGAGATGCGTATCCGCAGCCCGTTACCTCCTGTTCCGGCACCACGCACCAGGCCTACGATGCGCCTCAGACGGCCAGAGTCTGCCGTCTGCCCAACGGGGCCTGAACTGTCCGTCTGCCCAACGCCGTTTGAACTGCCCGTCTGCCCAACGGCGCCTGAACTGCCCGTCTGCCCAACGCCGTCTGAACTGTCCGTCGGCCAAGCGCCGCAGGAGCTGCCCGTCTGCCATGAGCCTGCAAAGCCGCCCGTCTGCCATGAGCCTACAGAGCCGTCCGCCAGACCGGAGCCGCTAGAGCTCTCCGCCAGACAGGAGCAGCCAGAGCCTTCCGCCAGACAGGATCAGCCAGAGCCTTCCGCCAGACAGGATCAGCCAGAGCCTTCCGCCAGACAGGATCAGCCAGAGCCTTCCGCCAGACAGGATCAGCCTGATCCTTCTGCCAGACAGGATCCGCCAGAGCAAGCCAGCCAGGATCCGCCATTTAGTCCGGTACTGTCCCTTAGCCCGGTGCTGCCCCTTAGTCCGGTGCTGCCTCTTAGTCCGGTACTGCCCCTTAGTCCGGTGCTGCCCCTTAGTCCGGTGCTGCCTCTTAGTCAGGTGCTGCCCCTTAAACCGGTGGGGGTCATTTGGAGGAGGCTACATAAGCGGGAAGTGACTATGGTGGGGTGGTGGTCTAGGCCGGAGCCAGAACCGCCACCGAGGAGGTATGCCCACCCAGCCCTCCCCTGTTTGGGGGTTTTGAGGCGCGGTCGCAGTCCGCGCCTTTAGGGGGGGGTACTGTCACACCCTGGTGCTGGGACTCATTATTGTTGATCCAGGGTGTGTGCAGTCTATGTGTTTGTGTTCTATGTTGGGTGTCTAGGTTGTTGTTTTCTAGGTTGGTTCAATGACTCCCAATCGGAGGTAACGAGTGTCAGCTGTTCGGCTCGTTATCTCTGATTGGGAGCCATATTTATTTCTGTTTGTTTTCCTGTGGGGTTTGTGGGTTTTTGTTTCCGTGTTGCTGTTTGTTGTATTCAGCAGTGAACTTCACTTTCGTCATTTTTGGTTTGTTGTTTTGATCGTGGTTTCTTTATTAAATAAAAGTCTACGATGTTCGCTCAACACGCTGCGCTTTGGTCTCATCCTTTCGACGATCGTGATAGTCCTGAAGGAAAGAGCACGCATATAGACTGTCCTGAAGGAAAGAGCACGCATATAGACTGTCCTGAAGGAAAGAGCACGCATATAGACTGTCCTGAAGGAAAGAGCACGCATATAGACTGTCCTGAAGGAAAGAGCACGCATATAGACTGTCCTGAAGGAAAGAGCATGCATATAGACTGTCCTGAAAAGTACATTTGTAGAAGTTAGTACATTTGTAGAAGTTAGTACATTTGTAGAAGTTAGTACATTTGTAGGAGTTCTTACGACACTGTCATAGCAATAAGACGGCTGGGTAGCCTAGCGGTTAAGAGCATTGGGCCAGTAACCGAAAGGTCGCTGGTTCGAATCCCCGAGCTGGCTATGTGAAAACTCTGTCGACGTGCCCTTGAACAAGGCACTCAACCCTAATTGCTCCTGTAAGTCACTCCGAATAACTAAAATGTAAATAATATGCAAATTAGTCCTATGTTGATTTGTATCTGTCATGAGACGTGAAGTTTGCATTCATCATATGATGTGCTGTTACCATATGGTGTGATAACTTCCGGCATATGAACCTTAGTTTACGGCATTACAATTCCACTAACAAACATGTTGAGTATGCATACAGTACATCACATGTTTGGATGGCCTGGAGAGGTGGGCCTCTGGTCTGCAGTTTGTATTAGAAGGATGCTAACAAACATTGTTCCAATATGTTCTGTTTTCAACCACACTTCCTCATCTATTCTCTCTCTCTGTTGTTTAATTCTGAAACTGGCAGCTAAACATCTCTCTGAATAAGGAGTAAAGTCATTTCCAAGGAAAGGGAGAGAGGGACAAATTGAAACCAGGAGGTAAGTGAGTCATTGAGGGTATGGAGGGAGGACTGAGATCCAGATGAACTTCCCAGCAACCAAGGCCCAGATCAGATGAACCCTTCCTAGACCCCAACTCCTTCAAATATGAACTTCCCAGCAACCAAGGCCCAGATCAGATCCATTAGGGTCCCTAGATCCTTCAGTATTAATTAATAGATCTGTGAAGGGGTCGGAGCTAAAGGAAGGTACTAGGAACCTAAATGGAACTGGGCTCATGTGTCCATTGTGTGCCATCTGTCAAGGGTGTGTTCAGAAAGGTGAAACGGTCACAACGTTACAGAATACAGCTTCTGTTCACTAGCCTCCAGCTGATAGGAGAAACATGTCTGCTCTAGTACTTCTCTCTGCAAAGCTCTGATGAGTTTCAACCAGAGGAGTTAACCCCAAATACTTTGCTTCGGAACTCACTGGTGTCATGCTTCTATGTGATTGGGCCATACAGGTGTCACGCTTGTTTGTGATTGGTCCATACAGTTGTCACGCTTGTTTGTGATTGGAAAATGCCCGTTTTAGATCGACCAAAACATAATAACAAAATAACAAGCACACCTGGCTGCAACAGACCTCTATTAGATGTACTGTATGAGACAATCTTCTGTTATAACCCTGGCAGACAGACAGACCTCTATTAGATGTACTGTATGAGACAATCTTCTGTTCTAACCCTGGCAGACAGACAGACAGTAGGCCTCATCCTCACCTGCAGGGCTGTAGACTGTGTGTGTTTGTCTGTCTGTCTGTCTGTCTGTCTGTCTGTCTGTGTGTTTGTGTGTGTGTGTGTGTGTGTGTGAATCCCTTTAGCCCAGCAGCTCCTCTCTGTTCTACCTGTTGTAACAGGTACCTGTTCTGTTCCTTTGAAGCTCTCCTTCCCCAACAACTACCTGGGATTAACACACACTAAGATATTCACCTGCACCAACAAGAACCACACCAACCAGAACCACACCAATCAGAACCACACCTGCACCAACCAGAACCACACCAACCAGAACCACACCTGCACCAACCAGAACCACACCAACCAGAACCACACCAATCAGAACCACACCTGCACCAACCAGAACCACACCAACCAGAACCACACCTGCACCAACCAGAACAAACCAAAACCTATAAAAGCAACGCAACAGCACACAATGGTGAGGGTGGGGCTGCTGTCGCGTCGCTAAGATTCCATTGCACCTCCCATCTCTCTACCAGCGTCGGGTAAAAGCGGAAGAGATGCTGACTTATAACTTGTTACATAAGACAGAACATACGGTCGTCACATGACGCTGATAGTATTCTATCATTTCTACCATAGTATTTCTACCATAGTATTTCTACCATAGTATTTCTACCGTAGGGGAGTGATGTAGACTCGCTGCACCTCTATTCAATCAATAACTCTTATATCCTCCCACCTAGGCTGAGTCATTCTCATATTCCATTCTGACTCCAATCAAGACTTATTGAATATCCCTAAGATCACCAATATTTTTTAAAACATTTTTAGTCATTTAGCAGAATTTAGCAGACGCTCTTATCCAGAGCGACTTACAGGAGCAATTAGGGTTAAGTGCCTTGCTCAAGGACAGATTTTTCACCTAGTCGGCACCTAGTCGGCTCGGGGATTAGAACCAGCAACCTTTCGGTTACTGGCACAACGCTCTTAACCACCTGACTCCCACTAACACTAAATAATGCATGAGTAATAAGTCATTATTTCAAAGGGTCTTGAAACCCAGAAGTTGTGATGTGCTGACCAACATTAAACCACTGCCCCCAGAAGTTGTGATGTGTTGATCAACATTAAACCACTTGCCCCCAGAAGTTGTGATGTGTTGATCAACATTAAACCACTGCCCCAAGAAGTTGTGATGTGCTGACCAACATTAAACCACTGCCCCCAGAAGTTGTGATGTGTTGATCAAGATTAAACCACTGCCCCCAGAAGTTGTGATGTGTTGACCAACATTAAACCACTGCCCCCAGAAGTTGTGATGTGCTGACCAACATTAAACCACTGCCCCCAGAAGTTGTGATGTGCTGACCAACATTAAACCACTGCCCCCAGAAGTTGTGATGCAGTCTACAGGGTCCACACTCAAAAAAAGAGAGTTGCTTTAATCTAAAGGCTGATACAGTAAAGACAGTTGGTGACCCACATCTAATAAATCAAATTCTGGGAAGTAATACATTCCCTGGTTTTCCAGAAATCCTGGTTGGAGGACTGATTCCCTCCTGATTACGGAAACCCTCCAACCGGTATTTTGGGAAAACCATGGAGCGCATGCGCACACGCACACACGCGCGCGCGCGCACGCACACACACACACAGCACACACAATGTGTGTGGTTTTCATTATTCCAACATGGTGTCTGACTCATATGTTGAAACATAAAAGCTCCATCCACTAACTAGAAACAGTTTTAAAGCTAGCTAGGCCTTTCCTTCGATATGGGACAAGATACATTCCCTTCCTTCCTGAAGTCAGAGATGAGCCGTCCATTAAGGCTTTGTCCCCAATGGCACCCTATTCCCAAAAGGGCTTTGGTCAAAAGTAGTGCACTAATTAGGGAATAGGGTGCCATTTGGGACGCACTCTGTCCCAGAGCCATACATTTACATAGATAACCATTGGAAACAGATTAGCTAGCTAACCTCTCATGTTCCAAGCCAAAGGAGTGATGTTATTACTAGGTGGCCCTGACTCTATCCTCCCCCTCCTCCCCTCCCGCCTCTCCTCTCCTCTCCTCTCCTCCCCTCCTCCTCCTCCTCCTCCCCCTCCTCCCCTCGATGAGTGACAACCTGCATGCTCTGTGCTCTCTCTGTTCAGAGACACTGGCGACATCTCAAATGGAAACCTATTCCCTATATAGGGCACTACTTTAGACCAGGGCCCATAGGGGTGTAGTGTGCCATTTGGGATCCATTCACTGACCGCATGAACTGATAGTGAAAAGTGACAGCTGAAAATGTAGATATTGTGGATAAGGATTTGGGGATTTTTTGGGGCAGCTTGTCTCCAATCACATACACTATTCACAGGTAGGAGTGCATGTTTAAACACCTCACTATATTATTATATAAGAATAGATGTATATTGTTCATAAGAACAAAGACATATGATTGGATTCAATCAAAAATATTTTTTCAGATACAGTAGCCTAATATTTTACTATATTTTGGCAAAAAATGAGGTCAATACTTTCTTGAAGTGAAAAGTAGTTTAACAGGGCTGGGTTGAAGTCCATCACCATCTCTTCTCCCACTCTACCCCGAAAGCAAAAGTTCTCAAACCAGTTACTGCCGTTAGCATGCAGCCACACCCTCGAGTCAAGTTAAAAGGACATTCAATACATAAGCTAAGGCTACACAAACAATATCATTACAAGCAATTTTCCAGAGTTGTATAAACTTTGGAATATGACTTAACCCTTATGCAACGTGGCTTAATTTATTCTATGACATAGTGCTACAATGTCCCAGGATCGTCGTCAAGTTATAATATACGCGTTATCATAAACGATCATAAATAGAATCCTGAAACATTCTGACAGCAGGAGTGTCATTTATCAACTTGTCAAACTTCCAACTTGACTTTATCTTTCGTCATGCGACATTAAAAGAAACTTGCACAGTGATTACAAAGTTATAAATCGCTATCTATAACCACCAAGATAACTTTCAACATAGAAACAACTACTCACTTTTTCGTTGGCGTGATGGTCACGCTATTCTTCGAGGGTTTTTTCTTGAACATTTTGAAAGCGGGACGACTCGGATTCTTCTCCCGTAAACACCTGTCTCTTCTTCTGCTTCTCTCTGTGAAGATATCCCGTAGCGAGAGGCGAGGCTTCTTTCTGAGTTCTCTGGTATGTTCTCTCTCCTCCTCGGACAGGTAGGTATGTTCCAGTACGCTCCACAGACAAATGGAAATGTCAAATAATGAGATTCGGCGACGCCCACTAGCGCTAATTCCTTCCAGCAGTCAGCGCAGGCAAAACCGAGCTCTAGTAAAGGAGGGGGTGGACTGTGGATTCCTCCCTGTATGTGGTGCATAACTGTCACCTATGAACGCGTGGGCGGGGCTGCTTTTATTCTTACAGGTGGATACCGCACCTTTTACGCCTGGACATTGCTACTATGTTATCAACATATTGCCATTTGCTCAGATGAAAATGCAACTATCATTTAAAGAACATGAGTAGCTAAGTTAATGATCAAGTAAGTGTTTGAGAGAGCAGTCAAAGCAGTCAAAGCGAAACTATGACATTGTTGTTACAGGTCACATTGACACATGTTGGTTACAGGTTACAGGTCAGGCTGTAATACATTGACACATGTTGGACCAGTTCACCATTATCAGAAGTAGTGTATGTTATGATAAAGTGTTACAGTGTTGACCATGGTTCTGAGGAGGAGGGGTGTAGTTGGACAATGACAGGGTGGCTACATTGTAACCATGGAGACAGAACAGTGTACATTACTCCTCTCTCAGCTATGGAATCCTCGACGACAAGGACACTCCCTTGGGGTGTGTGTGTGTGTGTTTGTTTGGGGGAGGGAGTGACGCTTCAAAAGGACAGCACTGGCAGAGCCAGTCTGACCTGCCGCTGCCTCCTGTGTGAGTGTGACAGTGATATGACTCAAGTTTCAGGAGTCTTCTCAGCCTAACTAGGCCATGTGTGTCTTCTTGACCCAGAGAGACAGACAGACAGGCAGACAGACAGGAGTTCAGTGTAATTGAGATGACAGATCAGACAGACAGACAGGAGTTCAGTGTAATTGAGATGACAGATCAGACAGACAGACAGGAGTTCAGTGTAATTGAGATGACAGACAGACAGACAGACAGACAGACAGACAGACAGACAGGCAGACAGGCAGACAGACAGGAGATCAGTGTAATTGAGATGACAGAACAGACAGACAGACAGACAGACAGACAGACAGACAGACAGACAGGCAGACAGACAGACAGGAGTTGAGTGTAATTGAGATGACAGATCAGACAGACAGACAGACAGACAGGAGGTCAGTGTAATTGAGATGACAGAACAGACAGACAGACAGACAGAGAGAGAGAGAGAGAGAGCAGGAGAGAGAGAGAGAGAGACAGACAGACAGACAGACAGACAGACAGACAGGCAGGCAGACAGACAGGAGTTCAGTGTAATTGAGATGACAGAACAGACAGACAGACAGACAGACAGGCAGACAGGCAGACAGACAGGCAGACAGACAGGAGATCAGTGTAATTGAGATGACAGAACAGACAGACAGACAGACAGACAGACAGACAGACAGACAGACAGACAGGCAGGCAGACAGGCAGGCAGACAGGCAGACAGGCAGGCAGACAGACAGACAGGAGTTCAGTGTAATTGAGATGACAGATCAGACAGACAGACAGACAGACAGGAGGTCAGTGTAATTGAGATGACAGAACAGACAGACAGACAGACAGAGAGAGAGAGAGAGAGAGAGAGAGAGCGGGAGAGAGAGAGAGAGAGAGAGACAGACAGACAGACAGACAGACAGGCAGGCAGACAGACAGGAGTTCAGTGTAATTGAGATGACAGAACAGACAGACAGACAGACAAACAGACAGGAGTTCAGTCTAAGGTAGTGCACTACAAAGGGAATAGGGTGCCATTTGAGATGCAACCACTGTGTACACTGCCATGTCTGCAGCCTGTGATTATACAGTGGGGGAAAAAAGTATTTAGTCAGCCACCAATTGTGCAAGTTCTCCCACTTAAAAAGATGAGAGAGGCCTGTAAATTTCATCATATGTACATGTCAACTATGACAGACAAATTGAGAATTTTTTTTCCAGAAAATCACATTGTAGGATTTTTTATGAATTTATTTGCAAATTATGGTGGAAAATAAGTATTTGGTCAATAACAAAAGTTTCTCAATACTTTGTTATATACCCTTTGTTGGCAATGACACAGGTCAAACGTTTTCTGTAAGTCTTCACACACTGTTGCTGGGATTTTGGCCCATTCCTCCATGCAGATCTCCTCTAGAGCAGTGATGTTTTGGGGCTGTCGCTGGGCAACACGGACTTTCAACTCCCTCCAAAGATTTTCTATGGGGTTGAGATCTGGAGACTGGCTAGGCCACTCCAGGACCTTGAAATGCTTCTTACGAAGCCACTCCTTCGTTGCCCGGGCGGTGTGTTTGGGATCATTGTCATGCTGAAAGACCCAGCCACGTTTCATCTTCAATGCCTTTGCTGATGGAAGGAGGTTTCCACTCAAAATCTCACGATACATGGCCCCATTCATTCTTTCCTTTACACGGATCAGTCGTCCTGGTCCCTTAGCAGAAAAACAGCCCCAAAGCATGATGTTTCCACCCCCATGCTTCACAGTAGGTATGGTGTTCTTTGGATGCAACTCAGCATTCTTTGTCCTCCAAACACGACGAGTTGAGTTTTTACCAAAAAGTTCTATTTTGGTTTCATCTGACCATATGACATTCTCCCAATCCTCTTCTGGATCATCCAAATGCACTCTAGCAAACTTCAGACGGGCCTGGACATGTACTGGCTTAAGCAGGGGGACACGTCTGGCACTGCAGGATTTGAGTCCCTGGCGGCGTAGTGTGTTACTGATGGTAGGCTTTGTTACTTTGGTCCCAGCTCTCTGCAGGTCATTCACTAGGTCCCCCCGTGTGGTTCTGGGATTTTTGCTCACCGTTCTTGTGATCATTTTGACCCCACGGGGTGAGATCTCGCGTGGAGCCCCAGATCGAGGGAGATTATCAGTGGTCTTGTATGTCTTCCATTTCCTAATAATTGCTCCCACAGTTGATTTCTTCAAACCAAGCTGCTTACCTATTGTAGATTCAGTCTTCCTAGCCTGGTGCAGGTCTACAATTTTGTTTCTGGTGTCCTTTGACAGCTCTTTGGTCTTGGCCATAGTGGAGTGGAGTGTGACTGTTTGAGGTTGTGGACAGGTGTCTTTTATACTGATAACAAGTTCAAACAGGTGCCATTAATACAGGTAACGAGTGGAGGACAGAGGATCCTCTTAAAGAAGAAGTTACAGGTCTGTGAGAGCCAGAAATCTTGCTTGTTTGTAGGTGACCAAATACTTATTTTCCACCATAATTTGCAAATAAATTCATAAAAAATCCTACAATGTGATCTTCTGGATTTTTTTCTTTCTCAATTTGTCTGTCATAGTTGACGTGTACCTATGATGAAAATTACAGGCCTCTCTCATCTTTTTAAGTGGGAGAACTTGCACAATTGGTGGCTGACTAAATACTTTTTTTCCCCACTGTATGCAGTGCTGCTCTGTTCCCTGGCCTCCGGCCGTGTGTGTGTGTGTGTGTGTGTGTGTGTGTGTGTGTGTGTGTGTGTGTGTGTGTGTGTGTGTGCTGTGGACAGGACGCACCACTATCTGCTGAAAGGAAGAGCCAGAGGAAACACGGTCACAACCAGAACCAATTAGTCATCGGGACATGTGTCTGTGTGTCTGTGTCTGTATCTATGTGTCTGTGTGTCTGTGTCTGTATCTGTGTGTCTGTGTCTGTGTGACTGTGTATTTGTGTCTGTGTGACTGGGACTGTGTGACTGTGACTGTGTCTGTGTGACTGTGACTGTGTGACTGTGATTGTGTGACTGTGTCTGTGTGACTGTGACTGTGTGACTGTGTCTGTGTGACTGTGACTATGTGTCTGTGTCTGTGTATGTGTGACTGTGTGAGTGTGACTCTGTGACTGTGACTGTGTGACTGCGTCTGTGTGACTGTGACTGTGACTGTGACCACAGGAAAAAGGGAGAAAGAGAAAGTGCTTGTGTTAATGTTCAGGTGTAGGGAAGTGTGTGTGAGGCTGTGTGTGTGTTCAGATGGATGGAAACTTAACAGCATGTTGTTGAGTTATACTCTCTCCCCCCTCCCAGACCCCATCAGTCTTGCTGAATGTAATGTCAACAGCACCACCATTGTTCCCTGCATCAGGTGTCAGATGGACATGTCAGTGCTGGCTGCTGGCAGAGATAACGGTGACATGTCAGTGCTGGCTGCTGGCAGAGATAACGGTGACATGTCAGGGCTGGCTGCTGGCAGAGATAACGGTGACATGTCAGTGCTGGCTGCTGGCAGAGATAACGGTGACATGTCAGTGCTGGCTGCTGGCAGAGATAACGGTGACATATCAGTGCTGGCTGCTGGCAGAGATAACGGTGACATGGCAGTGCTGGCTGCTGGCAGAGATAACGGTGACATGTCAGTGCTGGCTGCTGGCAGAGATAACGGTGACATGTCAGTGCTGGCTGCTGGCAGAGATAACGGTGACATGTCAGTGCTGGATGCTGGCAGAGATAACGGTGACATGTCAGTGCTGGCTGCTGGCAGAGATAACGGTGACATGTCAGTGCTGGCTGCTGGCAGAGATAACGGTGACATGTCAGTGCTGGCTGCTGGCAGAGATAACGGTGACATGTCAGTGCTGGCTGCTGGCAGAGATAACGGTGACATGTCAGTGCTGGCTGCTGGCAGAGATAACGGTGACATGTCAGTGCTGGCTGCTGGCAGAGATAACGGTGACATGTCAGTGCTGGCTTCTGGCAGAGATAACGGTGACATGTGAGTGCTGGCTGCTGGCAGAGATAACGGTGACATGTCAGTGCTGGCTGCTGGCAGAGATAACGGTGACATGTCAGTGCTGGCTGCTGGCAGAGATAACGGTGACATGTCAGGGCTGGCTGCTGGCAGAGATAACGGTGACATGTCAGTGCTGGCTGCTGGCAGAGATAACGGTGACATGTCAGTGCTGGCTGCTGGCAGAGATAACGGTGACATGTCAGTGCTGGCTGCTGGCAGAGATCACGGTGACATGTCAGTGCTGGCTGCTGGCAGAGATAACGGTGACATGGTCCTCTGTAGCTCAGCTGGTAGAGCACGGCGCTTGTAACGCCAAGGTAGTGGGTTCGATCCCCGGGACCACCCATACACAAAAAATGTATGCATGCATGACTGTAAGTTGTTTGGATAAAAGCGTCTGCTAAATGGCATATTATTATTATTATTATATGTCAGGGCTGGCTGCTGGCAGAGATAACGGTGACATGTCAGGGCTGGCTGCTGGCAGAGATAACGGTGATAGGACACAACACAAAGAGGTCATCCTTTTCTGAACCGCCCAGACGCTGCTTTCAAAACATTAGAGGTGAACTTGTCCCACAGAATGACATTCAGTAAGTAAAGCCTAGTAGTTCTGTGTCAGTGTGTTTGTTGATATATTTTGTGTGTGTGTGTGTGTGTGTGTGTGTACGTGTGTGTACGTGTGTGTGTGTGTACGTGTGTGTGTGTGTGTGTGTGTACGTGTGTGTA
This sequence comes from Coregonus lavaretus, assembly GCF_964263955.1. Taxonomy (NCBI): domain Eukaryota; kingdom Metazoa; phylum Chordata; class Actinopteri; order Salmoniformes; family Salmonidae; genus Coregonus; species Coregonus lavaretus. Next base: position 39,800,894 of record NC_140015.1, on the reverse strand, counting down.
CGTGTGTGTGTGTGTGTGTACGTGTGTGTGTGTGTGTGTGTGTGTGTGTACGTGTGTGTGTGTGTGTGTGTACGTGTGTGTTGTGGGTTGTCAGAATTCCTGTGTTTGAACTATTATGTCCCTCTCTATCCAGAGAAGTCTCCTTATATAGTAGGTTGACGCCCAAAGGTCACGACCTATACCCTCTGACCCCTAGAGCAAGCTCAAGTTCCTTTGTCAGGCTGTCCGACCGTGTGTTTGTGTGTGTGTGTGTGTGTAGAGTCTTGATTGTGTGGGTACAGTGCCTTGCAAAAGTATTCATCCCCCTTAGCGTTTTTCCTATTTTGTTGCATTACAACCTGTAATTTAAATGGATTTTTATTTGGATTTCATGTAATGGACATACACAAAATAGTCAAAATTGGTGAAGTGAAATGAAAAAAATAACTTTAGCCCCTAAATAAGATCTGGTGCAACCAATTACCTTCAGAAGTAACATAATTAGTTAAATAAAGTCCACCTGTGTGCAATCTAAGTGTCACATGATCTCAGTATATATACACCTGTGCTGAAGGGCCCCAGAGTCTGCAACACCACTAAGCAAGGGGCACCACCAAGCAAGCGGCACCATGAAGACCAAGGAGCTCTCCAAACAAGTCAGAGACAAAGTTGTGGAGAAGTACCCATCAGGGTTGGGTTATAAAAAAATATCAGAAACTTTGAACATCCCACAGAGCACCATTAAATCCATTATTAATAAATGGAAAGAATATGGCATCACAACAAACCTGCCAAGAGAGGGCCGCCCACCAAAACTCACGGACCAGGCAAGGAGGGCATTAATCAGAGAGGCAACAAAGAGACCAAAGATAACCCTGAAGGAGCTGCAAAGCTCCACAGCGGAGATTGGAGTATCTGTCCATAGGACCACTTTAAGCCGTACACGTCACAGAGCTGGGCTTTATGGAAGAGTGGCCAGAAAAAAGCCATTGCTTAAAGAAAAATATAAGCAAACACGTTTGGTGTTCGCCAAAAGGCATGTGGGAGACTCCCCAAACATATGGAAGAAGGTACTCTGGTCAGATGAGACTAAAATTGAGCTTTTTGGCCATCAAGGAAAACGCTATGTCTGGCGCAAACACAACACCTCTCATCACCCCGAGAATACCATCCCCACAGTGAAGCATGGTGGTGGCAGCATCATGCTGTGGGGATGTTTTTCATCGGCAGGGACTGGGAAACTGGTCAAAATTGAAGGAATGATGGATGGCGCTAAATACAGGGAAATTCTTGAGGGAAACCTGTTTCAGTCTTCCAGAGATTTGAGACTGGGACTGAGGTTCACCTTCCAGCAGGACAATGACCCTAAGCATACTGCTAAAGCAACACTCAAGTGGTTTAAGGGGAAACATTTAAATGTCTTGGAATGGCCTAGACCTCAATCCAATTGAAAATCTGTGGTATGACTTAAAGATTGCTGTACACCAGCGGAACCCATCCAACTTGAAGGAGCTGGAGCAGTTTTGCCTTGAAGAATGGGCAAAAATCCCAGTGGCTAGATGTGCCAAGCTTATAGAGACATACCCCAAGATACTTGCAGCTGTAATGGCTGCAAAAGGTGGCTCTACAAAGTATTGACTTTGGGGGGGTGAATAGTTATGCACGCTCAAGTTTTCCGTTTTTTTGTATTATTTCTTGTTTGTTTCACAATAAAACATATTTTGCATCTTCAAAGTGGTAGGCATGTTGTGTAAATCAAATAATAATAATAATAATAATATGCCATTTAGCAGACACTTTTATCCAAAGCGACATGTGTGCATACATTTTTACGTATGGGTGGTCCCGGGGATCGAACCCACAACCCTGGCGTTACAAGCGCCATGCTCTACCAATTGAGCTACAGAGGAGAAATGATACAAAATCCCCAAAAAATCTATTTTAATTCCAGGTTGTAAGGCAACAGAATAGGAAAAATGCCAAGGGGGGTGAATACTTTCGCAAGCCACTGTAGGTGAAACAACCACATATCACAGTCATAGTAAGTACATTTCTCTCAATTAAGTAGCTACCAGGAAGTCAGTGCTAGTAAGGGGAAAAAGTTGAAAAATAGAAATAGTGACACGAGGAATAAATACACAGTGAAAAATTAATAACAATAAAGAGTACAAATGACATGGCTATATACAGGAAGTAGAATATAACATGGCTATATACAGGAAGTAGAATATAACATGACTATATACAGGAAGTAGAATATAACATAACTATATACAGGAAGTAGAATATAACATGACTATATACAGGAAGTAGAATAGAACATGGCTATATACAGGAAGTAGAATATAACATGACTATATACAGGAAGTAGAATATAACATGACTATATACAGGAAGTAGAATATAACATGGCTATATACAGGAAGTAGAATATAACATGACTATATACAGGAAGTAGAATATAACATGACTATATACAGGAAGTAGAATATAACATGGCTATATACAGGAAGTAGAATATAACATGGCTATATACAGTACCAGTACCAGTACTGAGTCGATGTGCAGGGGTGTGAGGTAATAACATGGCTATATACTATATACAGGGACTACCAGTACCGAGTCGATGTGCAGGGGTGCGAGATAACTGATGTAGCTATGTACTGTACATATACAGTGCCTTCGGAAAGTATTCAGACCCCTTGACTTTTTCCACATTTTGTTACGTTACAGCCTTATTCTAAAATTGATTAAATTGTTTTGTTTTTTTCATTAATCTAAACACAATACCCCATAATTACAAAGCAAAAATAGGTTTTTAGAAATGTTTGCAAATGTATAAAATAAAAAACAGAAATAGTACATTTACATAAGTATTCAGATCCTTTACTCAGTACTTTGTTGAAGCACCTTTGGCAGCGATTATAGCCTCGAGTCTTCTTGGGTATGACGCTACAAGCTTGGCACACCTGTATTTGGGGAGTTTCCCCCATTCTTCTCCGCAGATCCTCTCAAGCTCTGTCAGGTTGGATGGGGAGCGTCGCTGCACAGCTATTTTCAGGTCTCTCCAGAGATGTTTGATCGGGTTCAAGTCAAGGCTCTGGCTGGGCCACTCAAGGACATTCAGAGACTTGTCCCGAAGCCACTCCTGCATTGTCTTGGCTGTGTGCTTAGGGTCGTTGTCCTGTTGGAAGGTGAACCTTCTCCCCAGTTTGAGGTCCTGAGCGCTCTGGAGCAGGTTTTCATCAAGGATCTCTCTGTACTTTGCTCCGTTCATCTATCCCTCGATCCTGACTAGTCTCCCAGTCCCTGCCACTGAAAAACATCCCCACAGCATGATGCTGCCACCACCATGCTTCACCGTAGGGATGGTGCCAGGTTTCCTCTAGACGTGTTGCTTGACATTCAGGCCAAAGAGTTCAATCTTGGTTTCATCAGACCAGAGAA
>NC_140015.1:39752468-39792468 GCF_964263955.1 Coregonus lavaretus | reverse complement strand
ATGATGTCATGGCTTTAGAAGCTTCTGATAGGCTAATTGACGTAATTTGAGTCAATTGGAGGTGTACCTGTGGATGTATTTCAAGGCATACCTTCAAACTCAGTGCCTCTTTGCTTGACATCATGGGAAAATCAAAAGAAATCAACCAAGACCTCAGAAATAATTTTGTAGACCTCCACAAGTCTGGTTCATCCTTGGGAGCAATTTCCAAACGCCTGAAGGTACCACGTTCATCTGTACAAACAATAGTACGCAAGTATAAACACCATGGGACCACGCAGCCATCATACCGCTCAGGAAGGAGACGCGTTCTGTCTCCTAGAGATGAACGTACTTTGGTGCGAAAAGTGCAAATCAATCCCAGAACAACAGCAAAGGACCTTGTGAAGATGCTGGAAGAAACAGGTACAAAAGTATCTATATCCACAGTAAAACAAGTCCTATATCGACATAACCTGAAAGGCCGCTCAGCAAGGAAGAAGCCACTGCTCCAAAACCTCCATAAAAAAGCCAGACTACGGTTTGCAACTGCACATGGGGACAAAGATCGTACCTTTTGGAAAAATGTCCTCTGGTCTGATGAAAGAAAAATATAACTGTTTGCCCATAATGACCATCGTTATGTTTGGAGGAAAAAGGGGGTAACTTGCAAGCCGAAGAACACCATCCCAACCGTGAAGCACGGGGGTGGCAGCATCATGCTGTGGGGATGCTTTGATGCAGGAGGGACTGGTGCACTTCACAAAATAGATGTCATCATGAGGAAGGACATTTATGTGGATATATACTGAAGTAACATCTCAAGACATCAGTCAGGAAGTTAAAACTTGGTTGCAAATAGGTCTTCCAAATGGACAATGACCCCAAGCATACTTCCAAAGTTGTGGCAAAATGGCTTAAGGACAACAAAGTCAAGGTATTGTAGTGGCCATCACAAAGTCCTGACCTCAATCCTATAGAACATTTGTGGGCAGAACTGAAAAAGCATGTGCAAGCAAGGAGGCCTACAAACCTGACTCAGTTACACCAGCTCTGTCAGGAGGAATGGGCAAAAATTCACCCAACTTATTGTGGGAAGCTTGTGGAAGGCTACCCAAAACATTTGACCCAAGTTAAACAATTTAAAGGCAATGCTACCAAATACTAATTGAGTGTATGTAAACTCCTGACCCACTGGGAATGTGATGAAAGAAATAAAAGCTGAAATAAATCATTCTCTCTACTATTATTCTGACATTTCACATTCTTAAAATAAAGTGGTGATCCTAACTGACCTAAAACAGGGAATTGTGAAAAACTGAGTTTAAATGTATTTGGCTAAGTTGTATGTAAACAACTGTATATATGGTGCTCCTCTGTCAGGTTGTAGTGATGGTTATATGGTGCTCCTCTGTCCCCTGTAGCATTGGAGACGTTGTGACACCTGTAGACTTGGAGACATTGTGACCCCTGTAGACTTGGAGACATTGTGACCCCTGTAGACTTGGAGACATTGTGACCCCTGTAGACTTGGAGACATTGTGACCCCTGTAGACTTGGAGACATTGTGACCCCTGTAGACTTGGAGACATTTTGACCCCTGTAGACTTGGAGACATTGTGACCCCTGTAGACTTGGAGACATTGTGACCCCTGTAGACTTGGAGACATTGTGACCCCTGTAGACTTGGAGACATTGTGACACCTGTAGACTTGGAGACATTGTGACACCTGTAGACTTGGAGACATTGTGACACCATTACACCTGTAGACTTGGAGACATTGTGACCCCTGTAGACTTGGAGACATTGTGACCCCTGTAGACTTGAAGACATTGTGACACCTGTAGACTTGGAGACATTGTGACACCTGTAGACTTGGAGACATTGTGACCCCTGTAGACTTGGAGACATTGTGACACCTGTAGACTTGGAGACATTGTGACACCTGTAGACTTGGAGACATTGTGACCCCTGTAGACTTGGAGACATTTTGACCCCTGTAGACTTGGAGACATTGTGACCCCTGTAGACTTGGAGACATTTTGACCCCTGTAGACTTGGAGACATTGTGACCCCTGTAGACTTGGAGACATTGTGACACCTGTAGACTTTGAGACATTGTGACACCTGTAGACTTGGAGACATTGTGACCCCTGTAGACTTGGAGACATTGTGACCCCTGTAGACTTGGAGACATTGTGACACCTGTAGACTTGGAGACATTGTGACCCCTGTAGACTTGGAGACATTGTGACACCTGTACACCTGTAGACTTGGAGACATTGTGACACCTGCAGGTGTACCTGTCACAGCCACACCTCACACAGGTATGAGATGGGAGGGGAGGGTGTGCGTGTGTTTGTGTATATACCTGCAAACCTGCTTGACGGGATTTGCGCCCTGGCATATCCCTCCTTCCCCTACTCCCACCATTTTTGCATTTTATTACAGGGCAGGGCAGATGTACTCTGCTCTCTCTCTCTCTCTGCCACCACACCCCTACACACCTTCCTCCACTCTACTCCACTACAAAGCAGAGAGAAGAGCAAGGTCCCCTTGAACCCTGTCAACACACACACACACACACACACACACACACAGACACACACACACACACACACACACACACACACACACACACACACACACACACACACACACACACACACACACACACACACACACACACAGACACACACACACACACACACACACACACACACACACACACACACACACACACACACACACACACACACACAGACACACACACACACACACACACACACACACACACACAGACACACACACAGCTCTGAGTCAACAAATAACTGGCTTTAATTCACTGACCGTCATCTGCTTCATAATGACTGCCATTGTCAAGAGGGTGTTTACTAAAGACAGAGAGAGCACTGGTTTTAACAACAAGACCAGAGCCCTGGTTGAATGGTTTTAACATCAAGACCAGATCCCTGGTTGAATGGTTTTAACAACAAGACCAGTGATCTGCCCCTACAGATAAGACAGATGGACAGACCAGTGATCTGCCCCTACAGATAAGACAGACGGACAGACCAGTGATCTGCCCCTACAGATAAGACAGATGGACAGACCAGTGATCTGCCCCTACAGATAAGACAGACGGACAGACCAGTGATCTGCCCCTACAGATAAGACAGACGGACAGACCAGTGGTGAAAGACTAACAGCTTTTGTCTGTTAATAAACAGTATTTGATTATAGTCTTGCACAATTCTTAACGATGCACAAAGGGTTAAAAGAGACACGTTCTACTTTTTAGACCCCCCCAGTTTTCATACTGTATGTGCTGAATAAAAATAACTATTGATGTTTCCATCCTTCTCTTTCTCTTTCTCTCTCTCCCTCCTTCTCTCTCAATCCCCTCTCTCTCTCTCTTTCCCTCCTCTCTCAATCCCCCTCTCTCTCAATCCCCCTCTCTCTCTCTCCCTCCTTCTCTCTCAACCCCTCCTTCTCCCTCAATCACTCTCTCTCTCTCTTTCCCTCCTCTCTCAATCCCCCTCTCTCTCAATCCCCCTCTCTCTCAATCCCTCTCTCTCTTTTCTCCCTCCCTCCCTCCCTCCCTCCCTCCCTCCCTCCCTCCCTCCCTCCCTCCCTCCCTCCCTCCCTCCCTCCCTCCCTCCCTCCCTTCCTCCCTCCCTCCCTCCCTCCCTCCCTCCCTCCCTCCCTCCCTCCCTCCCTCCCTCCCCTCTCTCTCTTTCATTCTCTCTCTCTCCTACTAATCACTATCTAATCTACCTACTAATCATTAGTCCCTTATGTTTCCTGCGTCCCTGTGTGTGTCATCCTCTTTATCAATCTGCTAGTGAATGTGAAAGGTGATCAGCAGTGATAGGGGTTGGACAGGACTACCTGCCTTTGAAAACCTTGGTGTGTGGGTGTGCCCCCCTACAGGACGAGTCCACCGCTTAACCAGGTATGCTCACCTGTCCCTGTAGGAGTGCCAGGTAGGTGAGGTGTGGGATGTATCTCAAATGGCACCCTATTCCCTTTATAGTGCACTACTTTTGATCAGGGCCTATAGAGCTTTGGTCAAAAGTAGTGCACTATATAGGGAATAGGGTGCTATTTGGGACGCAGTAATTGAAATGAAATGGATAGAATGTATGGACTTCAACCATTGATTATTGACAGCTGATTGACAGTATGTTGAGTGTAGGATACAATATCTGACTAGATCGTTATGAGTGATTTGGTAACCGTTTAGGAAATAAAGATGGATGTTTTTAGATATTCTATGTATTCTGTTTCTATGTGCTGATTATCTCAGCTATTTCCTCCACATTGGGGTTCTACAGTAAGAGTCATAACTCAGTAGAGGTGATAGTGGGGTTCAAAGGTTGTCTGTCGTCAGCTGCTGTCAGCCTTCCATGATTGATCTACTGTAGGGGAAGATGTCAGCTGCTGTCAGCCTTCCATGATTGATCTACTGTAGGGGAAGATGTCAGCTGCTGTCAGCCTTCCATGATTGATCTACTGTAGGGGAAGGTATTCTAAGAGGTGTGAGCGTGCTCAATACACTGACAGTGGGTGACCGTGACAACGGTGAAACACTATCCACCACAAGGGGGCGTGTGACCTGAACAGACATACTGTAGCATGCAAAGGATAGTCCTCAGTACAGTAGTCTGGCTCACAATTCCATTTCTACACTCAAGCTCAACTAATCATTGGTTAAAAAATCAAACACGTCTTTCTTCTACAGCAAACCAGCGTTAATTTTTCCAACATCAAACATTCTCCATTTGCGTTACATTTGTTGCACACTGTTTTCTAATGGGTGCAGGCATATAGTTGAGTATGTATATTTTTCCTCAGTAGTGCAACATTTCCCTACTGCATTGTAAACAGGACAGTATCAGTGTTGACCACTAGAGAGCACAACATACTGTGCAGAACCATGTATACATTAGACCCCATCCTATTGGCTGATGGGTCTTTTCTATCAGTCTGAGAGGCAGGACTAGGGTTGCGTCCCAATAACCGTTCTCCTGAAGTAGCCTATACACTTGTTCACTTCCCTTCATGGATTCGAAAGGAAATGACCGGTACGTTTGGAGGAAGTGAACGGAGGAGGAAGCCCACTGGGCACACACTGGTTGAATCAACGTTGTTTCCATGTCATTTCAATGAAATGACGTTGAACCAACGTGGAATAGACGTTGAATTGACGTCTGTGCCCAGTGGGAAGAGAGATTATTGGGTCACAACGGATGAGGTAACCTCACAGCGTTTTACATCATAGTAAAACCCTCTCATAAATTTACAGAAAATGTTGACTGCTACTGTGTGTTTTCAATTCAACGACTCTAGCAGGGTTTCCAAAACACAGTCCTGGGGACCCCAAGGGGTGCACGTTTTGGTTTTTGCCCTAGCACTACACAGCTGATTCAAATAACCAACTCATCATGCTTTGAATATCTGAATCAGTTGTGTACTGCTAGGGCAAAAACCAAAATGGAAACAAAACGAGTTCGGAAAGTGTTGGTTCTATTTCACCCACCTTCCAAGGCAGAGAAAGACCAAGGATGGTGTCTACAGGAGAACAGGAGATCTACAGTATATGGTATGATGACTGAAAACAACTCTCTATACCGCTCAACCTTTCCTTTTCCCTCCAGGATGTTGTGAATTTCTAGAACATTATTCTCAGTGTTCTGTTTCCAGTAGAATCAGTTAGAATGTTCAACATAGAATGTCTGGAATTCCTCAAAGGAGATGTTAGGACAAACCCCACTTCCACAGAAATAGAATGAGGAAATCATGCAAACATTTAAAAACAATATGCTACTTTTTTTTTATGTTTGTTTTACATTCCCTGGTTTTGTGCCTGCCAGTTGGCTGTAGGCTACTCTGCTAGCAGCTTGCTGGCTAAAAACAGCACGCAAGCTAGCCTTTTAGCTTCCCACATTTCCCCCATGTGAAATAATATGACTTATAATGACTTAATATGCCATGGCAAATATTTTTATGCTTACCGGTGTAACCTACAACATTATCCCAGTTTAATGTGCTGCTTCAATGTATTCACTCCCATATCAGCTAAAAATAGAACGTCATCATGTTTTGGTCGTGGAGAAAAAGCCCATCTCTCCCAGCTGTTTTTACCAATAGCCTGGAATCACTAGTTATTTCTACTAAGCCCATCTCTCCCAGCTGTTTTTACCAATAGCCTGGAATCACTAGTTATTTCTACTGAGCCCATCTCTCCCAGCTGTTTTTACCAATAGCCTGGAATCACTAGTTATTTCTGCTAAGCCCATCTCTCCCAGCTGTTTTTACCAATAGCCTGGAATCACTAGCTATTTCTACTGAGCCCATCTCTCCCAGCTGTTTTTACCAATAGCCTGGAATCACTAGTTATTTCTGCTAAGCCCATCTCTCCCAGCTGTTTTTACCAATAGCCTGGAATCACTAGTTATTTCTGCTAAGCCCATCTCTCCCAGCTGTTTTTACCAATAGCCTGGAATCACTAGTTATTTCTACTGAGCCCATCTCTCCCAGCTGTTTTTACCAATAGCCTGGAATCACTAGTTATTTCTACTAAACCCATCTCTCCCAGCTGTTTTTACCAATAGCCTGGAATCACTAGTTATTTCTACTGAGCCCATCTCTCCCAGCTGTTTTTACCAATAGCCTGGAATCACTAGTTATTTCTACTGAGCCCATCTCTCCCAGCTGTTTTTACCAATAGCCTGGAATCACTAGTTATTTCTACTGAGCCCATCTCTCCCAGCTGTTTTTACCAATAGCCTGGAATCACTAGTTATTTCTACTGAGCCCATCTCTCCCAGCTGTTTTTACCAATAGCCTGGAATCACTAGTTATTTCTACTAAACCCATCTCTCCCAGCTGTTTTTACCAATAGCCTGGAATCACTAGTTATTTCTACTAAACAAAATGCACTACATTGTTGACTACAAGGTTGTTTGGTTTATTGTTTGAACTGTTGCTGAGATTATATTTGCTTATCAATGCAAAATTGGCTACTTTGATGCATAGCCTATAGATCAGATCAAGGAACCAAGCAAGCTTCATTGCCTACACAACACTGCCCACACGGCTATGCAAGGAATGATACAGCACTTTACCATTTTCATGTGGCACGGGAGTATGTCAAATGTCGGAGCGCACTACAAGAAGCCACTTTTTTTTGTGACGTAATACAACATTGCGACACTGTGCTATGCTCCGTAGGGTCCATCTCCGTAGGGTATAAATTGGCCTTGAAGGTAGAAGATGGTCCCTAACTAACTAACCACACCGGTTAGGGAGGGAGGGGGACACAGAAGCCAGTTTTCTCCCTTAAGGCCTCCCCACCAGCACTTCTGGCATTTGCCAGAATTTCCCTATGGCCAGTCCGTTTCTGCTGATGGGACACTGGCTAAGGAAGGAGGGGGAGGTGGAGGAGGAAGGGGAGGGGGGATGAGGAGGAGGAGGAGGAGGAGGAGGAGGAAGGTCAGACAGAGATAAAATAGGCAGTGCAGCATTATTTATTTTACCAGGCAAGTCGGTTAAGAAAAAAATCTTATTTACAATAACGGCCTACACCGGCCAAACCCGGACGACGCTGGGCCAATTGTGCGCCGCCCTATGGGACTCCCAATTAAGGCCAATTGTGATACAGCCTGGAATCGAACCAGGGGGTCTGTAGTGACGTCTCAAGCACTGAGATGCAGTGCCTTAGACCACTGCGCCACTCGGGAGCCCAATTAAAGATGTGGCTGTAAGCTCTGAAGACCTGAGATGAGAACTAGTTCTGCGCGTTTACAAATTGTTTTAATGGGTTTTATAGTAAAGACATGCAGAAAAATACTAAGGGCTGATCCGGGAGGACCGTGAATAACGGGGCACTAGTACAGAGCTATAGGGGCCCGTGGATAAGTTTCAGCCACCACGGGTCACTTCAGCAAGAACAAGTCCAAGTGTCTTCATAAGAGGTTTATTCAGATAATGAGTTCACAACTCCCAACTCTGCGACTAACGGGCTCACAACACCCAACTCTGAGAGTACTGACTAACGGGTTCACCACACCCAACTCTGAGAGTGCTGAATAACGGGTTCACAACACCCAACTCCAAGAGTACTGACTAACGGGTTCACCACACCCAACTCTGAGAGTACTGACTTGCTCACAGTGAAGAGTACTGACTAACGGGTTCACCACACCCAACTCTGAGAGTATTGACTAACGTGTTCACAACACCGAACTCCAAGAGTTCTGAATAACGAGTTCACAACACCCTACTCCGAGAGTACTGACTTGCTCACAGTGAAGAGTACTGACTAGCTCACAGTGAAGAGTACTGACTTGCTCACAGTGAAGAGTACTGACTAGCTCACAGTGAAGAGTACTGACTAGCTCACAGTGAGGGTACTGACTAGCTCACAGTGAAGAGTACTGACTAGCTCACAGTGAAAAGTACTGACTAGCTCACAGTGAAGAGTACTGACTTGCTCACAGTGAAGAGTACTGACTTGCTCACAGTGAAGAGTACTGACTAGCTCACAGTGAAGAGTACTGACTTGCTCACAGTGAAGAGTACTGACTAGCTCACAGTGAAGAGTACTGACTAGCTCACAATGAAGGGTACTGACTAGCTCACGGTGAATAGTACTGACTAGCTCACAGTGAAGAGTACTGACTTGCTCACAGTGAAGAGTACTGACTAGCTCACAGTGAAGAGTACTGACTTGCTCACAGTGAAGAGTACTGACTAGCTCACAGTTAATAGTACTGACTAGCTCACAGTGAAGAGTACTGACTAGTTCACAGTGAAGTGTACTGACTAGCTCACAGTGAAGAGTACTGACTTGCTCACAGTGAAGAGTACTGACTTGCTCACAGTGAAGAATACTGACTTGCTCACAGTGAAGAGTACTGACATGCTCACAGTGAAGAGTACTGACTTGCTCACAGTGAAAGTGAGAGTGTATTAACATGGGTGGTTCTATGGAGAAATAATAGAAAGGAATAACCCTGAGTTCAGACAGTTTATACAGGCTTCTATAGTATACAGGCCTCTATAGTATACAGGCTTCTATAGTATACAGGCTTCTATAGTATACAGGCTTAATGACAGTTTATACAGGACTCTATAGTATACAGGCCTCTATAGTATACAGGCTTAATGACAGTTTATACAGGACTCTATAGTAGACAGGCTTCTATAGTATAAAGGCCTCTATAGTATACTGGCCTCCAGACAGTTTATACAGGCTTCTATAGTAGACAGGCTTCTATAGTATACAGGCCTCCAGACAGTTTATACAGGCTTCTATAATATACAGGCGTCTATAGTATACAGGCTTCTATAGTATACAGGCTTCCAGACAGTTTATAACGGACTCTATAGTATACAGGCCACTATAGTATACAGGCTTAATGACAGTTTATACAAGACTCTATAGTAGACAGGCTTCTATAGTATACAGGCCTATATAGTATACAGGCTTCCAGACAGTATATACAGGCTTCAATAGTATACAGGCTTCTATAGTATACTGGCCTCCAGACAGTTTATACAGGCTTCTATAGTATACTGGCTTACAGACAGTATATACAGGCCTCTATAGTAGACTGGTTTACAGACAGTAAATACAGGCCTCTTTAGTAGACTGGCTTCCAGACAGTATATACAGGCTTCTATAGTATACTGGCCTCCAGACAGTTTATACAGGCTTCTATAGTATACTGGCCTCCAGACAGTTTATACAGGCTTCTATAGTATACTGGCCTCCAGACAGTTTATACAGGCTTCTATAGTATACTGGCCTCCAGACAGTTTATACAGGCTTCTATAGTATACTGGCCTCCAGACAGTTTATACAGGCTTCTATAGTATACTGGCTTACAGACAGTATATATAGGCCTCTATAGTAGACTGGTTTACAGACAGTAAATACAGGCCTCTTTAGTAGACTGGCTTCCAGACAGTATATACAGGCCTCTAGAGTAGACTGGCTTCCAGACAGTATATACAGGCCTCTAGAGTAGACTGGCTTCCAGACAGTATATACAGGCCTCTATAGTAGACTGGCTTCCAGACAGTATATACAGGCCTCTAGAGTAGACTGGCTTCCAGACAGTAAATACAGGCCTCTTTAGTAGACTGGCTTCCAGACAGTATATACAGGCCTCTAGAGTAGACTGGCTTCCAGACAGTATATACAGGCCTCTAGAGTAGACTGGCTTCCAGACAGTAAATACAGGCCTCTTTAGTAGACTGGCTTCCAGACAGTATATACAGGCCTCTAGAGTAGACTGGCTTCCAGACAGTAAATACAGGCCTCTTTAGTAGACTGGCTTCCAGACAGTATATACAGGCCTCTAGAGTAGACTGGCTTCCAGACAGTACATACAGGCCTCTTTAGTAGACTGGCTTCCAGACAGTATATACAGGCCTCTATAGTAGACTGAGATATATATGCTGCTATCTAGAATACACATCATGACATAGTATACACAGTCTCTATACTGCTATGACATGATATATCGCTATACTGCTATGACATGATATATCGCTATACTGCTATGACATGATATATCGCTATACTGCTATGACATGATATATCGCTATACTGCTATGACATGATATATCGCTATACTGCTATGACATGATATATCGCTATACTGCTATGACATGATATATCGCTATACTGCTATGACATAATATATCGCTATACTGCTATGAAGTTACTATGTACAGTATCTAACCAAACAGTATTAACAGAATAATATAGCGGATAAATTATTGGGGGGACAAAAAATATGACTAGTATTTTATTGATTTATTATTATGCCCAGCTCACGAGTCCCCTTGATGATGCGAGGCCTGATGCAATTGCCTCTTCTGCCTAACGGTAAGTCCGCCACTGTGCTCGTCTCTCAACCGAGTTGGTTGAGTGCAGGCAGAATTGTCATGCTTATCTGACATAAGACAATGCCCAGCGGTAGCCAGAGCAGTAGACCAGTCTAGACCAGACCAAACCAGACTATTCCAAGTAAGCCAGACCTTGACCTGGCAGGAGGTCAAAACTAAGAGACTACAGGCCACCAGCTGAGCTGGATGCATTTTATACCTCACAACCCTTCTCTCACCTCTTTTCTCAACCTTTATTCTCAGGGGCGGACTGGGACCAGAAATCGGCCCTGACATTTCTAACACACCGGCCCATTTTTTCCCCTTAAGACCCCCACACCGGCCCATTTTGTTCCTTGAAGCCCCCATTATCAGCCAGATTTTTTTTGTGCACAAAAAACATGTTAGACAAATGGACCAGCCAGGCCAGTCCACCTAGGGTGACCACATGTCCCGAATTGTGTGGGACAGTCCTGCATTTTGGCCCTTGGCTCAGGTCTAGCAACCAAAAAATCATGTCCAGCATTTTATTTTATCCAAAAATTCTAACACCACTAATTTACAGAAAAGGTCGACTTGATCTGTATTTCAGTCAGGCATTCCTACCTGTCTCTTTTGCCGCAGGGGAAGAGGCGAAGCGAGAGGTTTCACTCGCCCTCCTTAATTGCCAATTAACACTAGCTCATGGATGAGAGGGGATTCAAACGGTGTTCTCATCGTCTCGTAGTCCCACAATAGAACCACAATGACGTTTGTTTTGGAGTAGAATGGGGCTTCTTATTACGCACGGGGCTGCCACGGCCCGCTGGCTATTCTTGAGCTTCACTTTACCAGGCAGGTTGACTGCTCAGCTGGCGCGTGGATAGTTACAGTAACATGGGAGAGACATGGCCAGCGCGCATTGCACCCCGGGCAGTTGAGAACTTTCTCTCTCTCTCTCTCTCTCTCTCTCTCTCTGTCCACTCGCATCTGTTGTAGGAGACTGAAAACACGCACTCCCATGAGAACGAACAGACGCGGCTATTATTATAAGACAGAAAAAAATAAAAAGTCAAAACGATTGTGTGTGGGGCCAAGGAAAATATCCAGATATGGTTGAACAGAAGGGTTTGGTCAACATTAAACCTCCACGTGTCCTCCAGATTAGAAAATGCGCTATTTGAGCTGAGCTTCCCGCCCTCAGCTAGCTACTGTAGCAGCCAGGCAGCAATCTCGCTATCATTGATTTGATGCGGAAGGAATGCTGACACATTTCCACACTCAGCGAAGGGATAGCGCGGCGCGTCAACGCGTCAACTGTTGGACAGAGTGAAGCGTTAAAGTTATCCCGCGGGACCCAGGGATCGTTGTGGTGAAAAAACAAACAACTGACGCGGCAGTCAAGGGAGCTAAATATTTGGATGATATGCCCTTTTCGAAAGGAGGAGGAGGAGAACTCGAGCGATTTGATGGACTCTCGTTAATTTACTGGTAAGGGAGAACTGGAGAGAGATGACAATAACGACAGAGTTTGTGTTCATCATGTGTCACTTTTGGGTTGAGATAGCCGTATAGGACGCCGCGCCCTATATATGGCTACTAGGGTTGATGAAGTAAAACAAAAACATTAGCTTGTCTGTCACTTAGGCTACTGGCCTACTTTTGTTATGCCGAAAGGAGGACGAGGACGAGAGTTTGAGCGTTTTGATGGACTCTCGCTTATCTATTGGTAAGAGAGGACTGGAGAGAGATGACCACAGAGTTTGTGTTCATCATGTGTCACTTTGTGAAGAAGTTCAAAAACATAAGCTTGCCTGTCACCTACTAGGCTACTTTTGCTATGTCATGCGCTTTGGGCATGATCTAGCCCTAGCCTTTTTCTCTGGCTGGCTTGGATTGGAACTATTCGTGACCGATATCACGCATGTGTTGATGCTTTGAAAAAAAACTGTTATGGGATTATCAAATTGACCTGTTTTAGCGTTTGCAAGGGATTGTTGTTGCTCAGTGTGCTTCCCACTTTTGTTTTGAGCCACAGAAAATTGGAGAGTTGCGTGCGTCAGCGGGTTTGCATGCCCGGCACTGATTTATAACGGTACAGACATCATGTGCTACACATGCAATATATACATTATACAAAGTTGTTACAGTTTGCTTAATATGGAGTTTCATTCTTTATTATGAATGCCGCTTGTATTTCTTTCCTATTTAATATAACGAGGACTCAGTAATCATTTTGCGCACAGCAATTACGCATAATCGGGCTGTCCTATATCCAGATTTATCAACGGAAACCCATGGGGATGCTAACCATTGAGAGGCGAGTCAAAATATTGCTAAATAAATCCGACCCATATTCAGGCTACAACAGATAGTTATCTAACGTGTCTCTGGCACTGCTGTGTGAAGCACCGCTACCCATCACGTATCTCCATGGCGCAGCGCGGGTAAGGCTTTCTCTTGGTATACAAATGTGTCTTGGTAATGTAGCCTATAGTGTGACTCCAGATAGACTGGATTACATGTTTTTGTATTTGTGAAACATGTGAGCAATTTAAGCAACCCTTCAGATGTACAGTTAGTAACCTTGAGGCGATGGCGATGGCGGTGGCGTATGGTTGTGTTTGTGCACAGTGTTTGTTTGGAGAGATGGCGAGAGAGGGATGGAGAGAGAGAGGGATGGAGAGAGAGAAAGAGAGGGGTAGAGAGAGAGAGAAATAGAGGTACAGTAGAAAGAGAGAGATAGGGAATGGGAGATAATGGAAGAGCTGTAGAGAGCTCCCGAGTGGCGCAGTGGTCTAAGGCACTGCATCTCAGTGCTTGAGGCGTCACTACAGACCCCCTGGTTTGATCCCAGGCTGTATCACAACCGGCAGTGATTGGGAGTCCCATAGGGCGGCGCACAATTGGCCCAGCGTCGTCCGGGTTTGGCCGGTGTAGGCCATCATTGTAAATAAAAATGTGTTCTTAACTGACTTGCCTAGTTAAATAAGGGTTAAATAAAAATAAAGAGAGAGATAGGGTATGGGAGATAATGGAAGAGCTGTAGAGAGAGATAGATAATGGAAGAGCTGTAGAGAGAGGGGTGTAGAGGTAGAGAGTGTGGTGTGTTGCCTACCTTGCCCTGTCCTGCCCTGCCAGGGGAGGAGTCACTCTCTCTGCCTGGTGACTTGCAGCTAAATTTAGGAGCGGACAGGACAGGGTTGACAGTAGGGCAGGGTAAGCAAGGACCACTTATTAGGCACAGGACCAGCCGTGGGAGGTACTATAGCAGCCTAACACACACACACACACACACACACACACACACACACTGTTGTCCCCTGGATGACTCTGTCTGTTGTATCGTTCTCTCTCTCTCCCTCCCGCTCTCTCTGTCTGTCTGTCTAAATGTCTGCCTCTCAATCTCTCTTTGCTGACTGTTCTCTCTCTCTTCCTCCCTCTCACACGCACAAGCACACACTCCAGCAGGAGCGCTCACTCACTCCCTCCCGTGCGGCCACAGCACCACTCGTTCTTCATCAGTCATGTCCTCTGTCACTTTACCTGAACTCTGGGATTACTTTATAATGTACATGACAGGAGTGAAAGAGTTTAATCCACATACCCGGGAACTTGACCTGAGAATGTTCCCCGTGAGGATGACCAGTACCTGTCAGAACAGTAGAAGGTAGGTGTTATGTTCTAATGACCAGTACCTGTCAGAAGAGTAGAAGGTAGGTGTTATGTTCTAATGACCAGTACCTTTCAGAACAGAACCAGGTAGGTGTTATGTTCTAATGACCAGTACCTGTCAGAACACAACCAGGTAGGTGTTATGTTCTAATGACCAGTACCTGTCAGAACAGAACCAGGTAGGTGTTATGTTATAATGACCAGTACCTGTCAGAACACAACCAGGTAGGTGTTATGTTCTAATGACCAGTACCTGTCAGAACACAACCATGTAGGTGTTATGTTCTAATGACCAGTACCTGTCAGAACAGAACCAGGTAGGTGTTATGGTCTAATGGCAGGATATAACAGGTAGGTAGGGAGGGAGGAGGGATGCAGGTAGACTGACCGAGAACGTTCAGGTGTGTATGGGAAAGACCGGTGCATGATAGGAGTGTGTGTGTGTGCGTATGGCTCTCGGATCGGGCCGCAGATGCCGCAGGGGCTGATGTATGTCTTGACTGTTTTATAAGACCTTCAAAACTGCTGTTACCCAAGGTGACAATGCATGGTAACTCTAAACCAGTGGGTCGGGGCCGCTATTGGGACACACACAGCCCATTCCTACCAGGTCACAGCATAGGAATGGACTGTGTAGAGGTCAGACATGTTGTTTAGTTGATCTAGACTGGAGGGTCACAGGAAAATAAGGAAAATATGAAAGGTTGGCCTTGGCACAAAAATGTGAGGGAGTCATTGTTCTTTAATGTGTGGGAGTCATTATTCTTTAATGTCAGGGAGTCATTGTTCTTTAATGTGAGGGAGTCATTGCTCTTTAATGTGAGGGAGTCATTGTTCTTTAATGTGTGGGAGTCATTGCTCCTTATAGTGAGGGAGTCATTGTTCTTTAATGTGTGGGAGTCATTGCTCTTTAATGTGAGGGAGTCATTGCTCTTTTATGTGAGGGAGTAATTGTTCTTTAATGTGTGGGAGTCATTGTTCTTTAATGTGAGGGAGTCATTGCTCTTTAATGTGAGGGAGTCATTGCTCTTTTATGTGAGGGAGTAATTGTTCTTTAATGTGAGGGAGTCATTGTTCTTTAATGTGAGGGAGTCATTGCTCTTTAATGTGAGGGAGTCATTGTTCTTTAATGTGTGGGAGTCATTATTCTTTAATGTCAGGGAGTCATTGTTCTTTAATGTGAGGGAGTCATTGCTCTTTAATGTGAGGGAGTCATTGTTCTTTAATGTGAGGGAGTCATTGCTCTTTAATGTGAGGGAGTCATTGCTCTTTAATGTGAGGGAGTCATTGTTCTTTAATGTGTGGGAGTCATTGTTCTTTAATGTGAGGGAATCATTGTTCTTTAATGTGTGGGAGTCATTGTTCTTTAATGTGTGGGAGTCATTGTTCTTTAATGTGAGGGAGTCATTGTTCTTTAATGTGTGGGAGTCATTGTTCTTTAATGTGAGAGAGTCATTGTTCTTTAATGTGTGGGAGTCATTGTTCTTTAATGTGAGGGAGTCATTGCTCTTTAATGTGAGGGAGTCATTGCTCTTTAATGTGACAGAGTCATTGCTCTTTAATGTGACAGAGTCATTGTTCTTTAATGTGAGGGAGTCATTGCTCTTTAATGTGAGGGAGTCATTGCTCTTTAATGTGTGGGAGTCATTGCTCTTTAATGTGTGGGAGTCATTGCTCTTTAATGTGAGAGAGTCGTTGTTCTTTAATGTGTGGGAGTCATTGTTCTTTAATGTGACAGAGTCATTGCTCTTTAATGTGAGGGAGTCATTGCTCTTTAATGTGAGGGAGTCATTGCTTTAATGTGACAGAGTCATTGTTCTTTAATGTGAGGGAGTCATTGTTCTTTAATGTGTGGGAGTCATTGTTCTTTAACGTGAGGGAGTCATTGCTCTTTAATGTGTGGGAGTCATTGCTCTTTAACGTGAGGGAGTCATTGCTCTTTAACGTGAAGGAGTCATTGTTCTTTAATGTGACAGAGTCGTTGCTCTTTAATGTGAGGGAGTCATTGTTCTTTAATGTGTGGGAGTCATTGTTCTTTAACGTGAGGGAGTCATTGCTCTTTAATGTGTGGGAGTCATTGCTCTTTAACGTGAGGG
This sequence comes from Coregonus lavaretus, assembly GCF_964263955.1. Lineage (NCBI taxonomy): Eukaryota > Metazoa > Chordata > Actinopteri > Salmoniformes > Salmonidae > Coregonus > Coregonus lavaretus. Next base: position 39,775,836 of record NC_140015.1, on the reverse strand, counting down.
AGTCATTGTTCTTTAATGTGAGGGAGTCATTGCTCTTTAATGTGTGGGAGTCATTGCTCTTTAACGTGAGGGAGTCATTGTTCTTTAATGTGAGGTATGTATTGCTGTTAAATGCTGCCTGTCTGGCTCAGAATGTGCCGTGTAAAAATCCAATCCACATACAGCAAGCAGAAACCTAACGCTTCTGTGCAGCGCTGCCCGCTTGCCCTTGCACTTGCCCAGAGTTCTAGGAGACAGTACCCAAGTGTTCTGATTGTGACCAGACAAGGACAGTAGCTGTGATGACTTGGTTATTCAGGTGAGGGGGAAAATCCTCTCTGTCTTGTCTTGTAGTTGTTTTGTTGTGGATCTTACTTGGCAGATATTTTGTTGTGTGTCTTACTTGGCAGATAGTTCGTTGTATATCTTACATGGCAGATAGTTAGTTGTGTATCTTACTTGGCAGATAGTTAGTTGTTTATCTTACTTGGCAGATAGTTAGTTGTTTATCTTACTTGGCAGATAGTTAGTTGTTTATCTTACTTGGCAGATAGTTAGTTGTTATCTTACATGGCAGATATTTCGTTGTAGATCTTACATGGCAGATAGTTAGTTGTGTATCTTATTGGGCAGATAGTTAGTTGTTATCTTACTTGGCAGATAGTTCGTTGTGCTCATCTTACTTGGCAGATAGTTGTGTAACGGTAGTTTTTGATTTGTCTCTTTATAGTACTACATCTTTTTTTAAATCTATTTTACTTTTGTTATAAGAAGATGTTTATAAACATGCATGTTTTTATTTTGTTAGTGAACTATGTTGGAAGGGTGCATGAGGAACATATTGGATGAGTGCTACTTGAATTTCTTGCCTCTGTCTGCACCATATTGAAAGTCAAGCGACTTAGATCAGTCGTGCATTGCTGTTTTGGCTGTTACACCTGTATACTGTATGACCACACGTGCATCAGTGAAACATGTCTGACGGCTTCCAGACATTTCATTGTGGTGCTCTTGTCTTGGAAATGTGTTTTTCATCAATATGCATGTATTTGAGGAGATGGAGATACAATGTATAGCCTATGTATAGACTGTCATGTACAGTGCCTTGCAAAAGTATTCATCCCCCTTGGCGTTTTTCCTATTTTGTTGCATTACAACCTGTAATTTAAATTGATTTTTATTTGGATTTCATGTAATGGACATACACAAAATAGTCGAAATTGGTGAAGTGAAATGAAAAAAATTACTTGTTTAAAAAAATAAAAAAAATAAAAATAACGGAAAAGTGGTGCGTGCATATGTATTCACCCCCTTTGCTATGAAGCCCCTAAATAAGATCTGGTGCAACCAATTACCTTCAGAAGTCACATAATTAGTTAAATAAAGTCCACCTGTGTGCAATCTAAGTGTTACATGATCTCAGTATATATATTCCTGTTCTGAAAGGCCCCAGAGTCTGCAACACCACCAAGCAAGCGGCACCATGAAGACCAAGGAGCTCTCCAAACAGTTCAGGGACAAAGTTGTGGAGAAGTACAGATCAGGATTGGGTTATAAAAAAATATCAGAAACTTTGAACATCCCACGGAGCAGCATTAAAGCCATTATAAAAAAATGGAGGCAACAAAAAAAAACAAAGATAACCCTGAAGGAGCTGCAAAGCTCCACAGTGGAGATTGGAGTATCTGTCCATAGGACCACTTTAAGCCGTACACTCCACAGAGCTGGGCTTTACAGAAGAGTGGCCAGAAAAAAGCCACTGCTTAAAGAGAAAAATAAGCAAACACGTTTGGTGTTCGCCAAAAGGCATGTGGGAAACTCCCCAAACATATGGAAGAAGGTACTCTGGTCAGATGAGACTAAAATTGAGCTTTTTGGCCATCAAGGAAAACGCTATGTCTGGCGCAAACCCAACACCTCTCATCACCCCGAGAACACCATCCCCACAGTGAAGCATGGTTGTGGCAGCATCATATGCTGTGGGAATGTTTTTCATCGACAGGGACTGGGAATCTGGTCAGAATTGAAGGAATGATGGATGGCGCTAAATACAGGGAAATTCTTGAGGGAAACCTGTTTCAGTCTTCCAGAGATTTGAGACTGGGACTGAGGTTCACCTTCCAGCAGGACAATGACCCTAAGCATACTGCTAAAGCAACACTCAAGTGGTTTAAGGGGAAACATTTAAATGTCTTGGAATGGCCTAGACCTCAATCCAATTGAAAATCTGTGGTATGACTTAAAGATTGCTGTACACCAGCGGAACCCATCCAACTTGAAGGAGCTGGAGCAGTTTTGCCTTGAAGAATGGGCAAAAATCCTAGTGGTTAGATGTGCCAAGCTTATAGAGACATACCCCAAGAGACTTGCAGCTGTAATTGCTGCAAATGGTGGCTCTACAAAGTATTGACTTTGGGGGGATGAATAGTTATGCACGCTCAAGTTTTCTGTTTTTTTGTCTTATTTTATTTAGTTTTCACCCCAAAAAATATTTTGCATCTTCAAAGTGGTAGGCATGTTGTGTAAATCAAATGATACAAACCCCCCCCAAAATACATTTTAATTCCAGGTTGTAAGGCAACAAAATAGGAAAAATGCCAAGGGGGGTGAATACTTTCGCAAGCCACTGTATACTCAGATAGTCTGTTCTGATTGGATACTGTCATGTATACTCAGGTAGTCTGTTCTGACTGGAGACACACCACAGATCCTGACTGACTTTGTGTGTGTGTGTGTGTGTGTGTGTGTGAATGTCATAGTCTGCATAGATACATAGACCCTGACTGACTAACTGACTGACTCAAGACCTCATGCACCCAACCCCCCCTCAGATGAATCAACACATTCTGGCTATGTCACTTTTTTTTTTACTGTGGGCTACTTGTCCTGTTGGTCACATTGTTTTACTGGGGGCTACTTGTCCGGTTGGTTACATTGTTTTACTGTGGGCTACTTATCCTGTTGGTTACATTGTTTTACTGTGGGCTACTTATCCTGTTGGTTACATTGTTTTACTGTGGGCTACTTGTCCTGTTGGTTACATTGTTTTACTGTGGGCTACTTGTCCTGTTGGTTACATTGTTTTACTGTGGGCTACTTGTCCTGCTGTTTACATTGTTTTACTGTGGGCTACCTGTCCTGTTGGTTACATTGTTTTACTGTGGGCTACTTGTCCTGTTGGTTACTGTTGGTGTTACTGGGAGATTATGCACTATCATTTGTCCTGTTGGCTTCCGTTTGGTTGGTTTGGTTCCTAGTGAATACACCCCAGGGCTATGTTTCATGGTTGGTTTGGTTCCTAGTGAATACACCCCAGGGCTATGTTTCATGGTTGGTTTGGTTCCTAGTGAATACACCCCAGGGCTGTGTTTCATGGTTGGTTTGGTTCCTGGTGAATACACCCCAGGGCTGTGTTTCATGGTTGGTTTGGTTACTAGTGAATACACCCCAGGGCTATGTTTCATGTTTGCCCTATTTGTCCTGTGGGTGTACTGTTGTTGCTTGTGAGATGATGAATTGTAATTAGTGTTCTGTTCATATTTTGCCTATCTCAGTCCCAGATCTCTTCTTACTGTTTGATACATTGGGCCTGTAATGAGAATGTCCTGTGGTTCTAATCCTCAGACATACTCTATGGTCATAGGGCAGAACTGTGTGAGTTTACCCTTGAAGTTAATCATTATCATCCCATTCATACTGTCGTAATTCATGTTTTTAATGGGGTCTATCAAGCTTAGTTTGTTTACAGAAATGCAGATTCAACCTGTCTGGGTTCTGTGTGAGTAATAGCCCCTGGTTACTCTACTGTGACCTTGCTTGAATAACAGTGTTTTGCTAGAGACTGTTGTTGCTTCAAGAGAACTTCATGTGAACTTACATGTAAACTTTTGTGACACTTGTTGTTGTATATTTGGGTGTTGGGGTCAGTCTGTTGGGTGTTGGGGTCAGTCTGTTGGGTGTTGGGGGTCAGTCTGTTGGGTGTTGGGGTCAGTCTGTTGGGTGTTGGGGTCAGTCTGTTGGGTGTTGGGGGTCAGTCTGTTGGGTGTTGGGGGTCAGTCTGTTGGGTGTTGGGGTCAGTCTGTTGGGTGTTGGGGTCAGTCTGTTGGGTGTTGGGGTCAGTCTGTTGGGTGTTGGGGTCAGTCTGTTGGGTGTTGGGGGTCAGTCTGTTGGGTGTTGGGGTCAGACTGTTGGGTGTTGGGGTCAGTCTGTTGGGTGTTGGGGTCAGTCTGTTGGGTGTTGGGGGTCAGTCTGTTGGGTGTTGGGGGTCAGTCTGTTGGGTGTTGGGGTCAGTCTGTTGGGTGTTGGGGTCAGTCTGTTGGGTGTTGGGGTCAGTCTGTTGGGTGTTGGGGTCAGTCTGTTGGGTGTTGGGGGTCAGTCTGTTGGGTGTTGGGGTCAGTCTGTTGGGTGTTGGGGTCAGTCTGTTGGGTGTTGGGGTCAGTCTGTTGGGTGTTGGGGTCAGTCTGTTGGGTGTTGGGGTCAGTCTGTTGGGTGTTGGGGTCAGTCTGTTGGGTGTTGGGGTCAGTCTGTTGGGTGTTGGGGGTCAGTCTGTTGGGTGTTGGGGTCAGTCTGTTGGGTGTTGGGGTCAGTCTGTTGGGTGTTGGGGTCAGTCTGTTGGGTGTTGGGGTCAGTCTGTTGGGTGTTGGGGTCAGTCTGTTGGGTGTTGGGGGTCAGTCTGTTGGGTGTTGGGGTCAGTCTGCATAAAATCCACACATTCACTTGGACGCTTTCTGAACCACTGTAGGACAGGATCCAGGCGTCACATGTTTCACTCAGCTTTAATTTGTTTCTTTATTTATGTCAGTTATTGACTCCTCCAGTGTCAGAATATAAACCAGTAACAATCAATGTGGATTAGTTAGTTAGTGTGTGTGTGTGTATGTGTGTGTGTGTCTCTCTCTGTGTGTGTGTGTGTGTGTGTGTGTCTCTGTGTGTTTGTGTGTGTGTGTGTGTGTGTCTCTGTGTGTTTGTGTGTGTGTGTGTCTCTCTGTGTGTGTGTATGCCTCATCATGATTACGTGGGCCCTTGCGTCTCGTCCCTGATCCATCTTCTCTTACAGAACAGGACAGATTTAGGGGTAATAGTTAAATCCTAAAATAGATCCACCCGGGGTCAGGATCAACAGCATGAAACAGTATGGAGGTTTAGGATCATAACCTTGTTGTTTCAGCTGCTTGGTATGATTCTGATTGACAACCCGCCTGCAGATTGTCTCTGATATCTGAGAGAAGGAGAGAGAGAGAGAGAGAGGGGAGAGAAAGAGAAAGAGAGAGGGGGGAGGGGAGAGAGACAGAGAGAGAGGGGAGAGAGAGAGAGAGAGAGAGAGAGAGAGAGAGGGGAGTGAGAGAGGGTAGAGAGAGAGGGGAGTGAGTGAGAGAGAGAGAGAGAGAGAGAGAGAGGGAGGGGGGAGAGAGAGAGGGAGAGAGATAGAGGGGAGTGAGAGAGGGTAGAGAGAGAGGGGAGTGAGTGAGAGAGAGAGAGAGAGGGGGGGGGGAGATGGAGAGAGATAGAGGGGAGAGAGAGAGAGAGAGAGAGAGAGAGAGAGAGAGAGAGAGAGAGAGAGAGAGAGAGAGAGAGAGAGAGAGAGAGAGAGAGAGAGAGAGAGAGAGAGAGAGAGAGAGAGTTTGTGGACTGACAGTAGCAGTTTTGTTGGATAAATAAATATTATTCTATGGCATTAAAATACTGCCGCTGGTTGAGTTATGAGCCACAGTAATATGGCAGAGGCCATTTTAAGCTTCCCTTTATTGGTAGGGAAGGTATTAATATGATGCTAGCTACTCATCATAATATTGTTAAGCCCTCATCCTGGGCCTCTCAGAATAAAACTGCATATTACCATTCGTCATCATGGCTGCGTCTCTAATGGTACGCTACAGTGGCTTGCCAAAGTATTCACCCCCCTTGGCATTTTTCCTATTTTGTTGCCTTACAACCTGGAATTAAAATAGATTTTTTGGGGGTTTGTATCATTTGATTTACACAACATGCCTACCACGTTGAAGATGCAAAATATTTGTTATTGTGAAACAAATAAGAAATAAGACAAAAAAACTGAAAACTTGAGCGTTCATAACTATTCATCCCCCCAAAGTCAATACTTTGTAGAGCCACCTTTTGCAGCAATTACAGCTGCAGGTATCTTGGGGGTATGTCTCTATAAGCTTGGCACATCTAGCCACTGGGATTTTTGCCCATTCTTCAAGGAAAAACTGTTCCAGCTCCTTCAAGTTGGATGGGTTCTGCTGGTGTACAGCAATTTTTAAGTCATACCACAGATTCTCAATTGGATTGAGGTCTGGGCTTTGACTAGGCCATTCCAAGACATTTAAATGTTTCTCATTAAACCATTATCAGTATGCTTAGGGTCATTGTCCTGCTGGAATGTGAACCTACGTCCCAGTCTCAAATCTCTGGAAGACTGAAACAGGTTTCCCTCAAGAATTTCCCTGTATTTAGCGCCATCCATCATTCCTTCAATTCTGACCAGATTCCCAGTCCCTGCCGATGAAAAACATCCCCACAGCATGATGCTGCCACCACCATGCTTCACTGTGGTGATGGTGTTCTCAGGGTGATGAGAGGTGTTGGGTTTGCGCCAGACATAGCGTTTTCCTTGATGGCCAAAAAGCTCAATTTTAGTCTCATCTGACCAGAGTACATTCTTCCATATGTTTGGGGAGTCTCCCACATGCCTTTTGGCGAACACCAAACGTGTTTGCTTATTTCTTTCTTTAAGCAATGGCGTTTTTCTGGCCACTCTTCTGTAAAGCCCAGCTCTGTGGAGTGTACGGCTTAAAGTGGTCCTATGGACAGATACTCCAATCTCCGCTGTGGAGCTTTGGTGCCTCTCTGATTAATTCCCTCCTTGCCTGGTCCGTGAGTTTTGGTGGGCGGCCCTCTCTTGGCAGGTTTGTTGTAGTGCCATATTCTTTCCATTTTTTAATAATGGGTTTAATGGTGCTCCATGGGATGTTCAAAGTTTCTGATATTTTTTTTATAACCCAACCCTGATGGGTACTTCTCCACAACTTTGTCCCTGACCTGTTTGGAGAGCTCCTTGGTCTTCATGGTCCCGCTTGCTTGGTGGTGCCCATTGCTTAGTGGTGTTGCAGACTCTGGGGCCTTTCAGAACAGGTGTATATACAGTGGGGAGAACAAGTATTTGATACACTGCAGATTTTGCAGGTTTTCCTACTTACAAAGGATGTAGAGGTCTGTAATTTATCATAGGTACACTTCAACTCTGAGAGATGGAATCTAAAACAAAAATCCAGAAAATCGCATTGTAGGATTTTTAAGTAATTCATTTGCATTTTATTGCTTGACATAAGTATTTGATACATCAGAAAACTTAATATTTGGTACAGAAACCTTTGTTTGCAATTACAGAGATCATACGTTTCCTGTAGGTATTGACCAGGTTTGCACACACTGCAGCAGGGACTTTGGCCCACTCCTCCATACAGACCTTCTCCAGATCCTTCAGGTTTCGGGGCTGTCGCTGGGCAATGTGGACTTTCAGCTCCCTCCAAAGATGTTCTATTGGGTTCAGGTCTGGAGACTGGCTAGGCCACTCCAGGACCTTGAGATGCTTCTTACGGAGCCACTCCTTAGTTGCCCTGGCTGTGTGTTTCGGGTTGTTGTCATGCTGGAAGACCCAGCCACGACCCATCTTCAATACTCTTACTGAGGGAAGGAGGTTGTTGGCCAAGATCTCGCGATACATGGCCCCATCCATCCTCCCCTCAATACGGTGCAGTCGTCCTGTCCCCTTTGCAGAAAAGCATCCCCAAAGAATGATGTTTCCACCTCCATGTTTCACGGTTGGGATGGTGTTCTTGGGGTTGTACTCATCCTTCTTTTCCTCCAAACACGGCGAGTGGAGTTTAGACCAAGAAGCTCTATTTTTGTCTCATCAGACCACATGACCTTCTCCCATTCCTCCTCTGGATCATCCAGATGGTCATTGGCAAACTTCAGACGGGCCTGGACATGCGCTGGATTGAGCAGGGGGACCTTGCGTGCGCTGCAGTATTTTAATCCATGACGGCGTAGTGTGTTACTAATGGTTTTCTTTGAGACAGCGGTGGTCCCAGCTCTCTTCAGGTCATTGACCAGGTCCTGCCGTGTAGTTCTGGGCTGATCCCTCACCTTCCTCATCATCATTGATGCCCCACGAGGTGAGATCTTGCATGGAGCCCCAGACCGAGGGTGATTGACCGTCATCTTGAACTCCTTCCATTTTCTAATAATTGCGCCAACAGTTGTTGCCTTCTCACCAAGCTGCTTGCCTATTGTCCTGTAGCCCATCCCAGCCTTGTGCAGGTCTACATTTTTATCCCTGATGTCCTTACACAGCTCTCTGGTCTTGGCCATTGTGGAGAGGTTGGAGTCTGTTTAATTGAGTGTGTGGACAGGTGTGTTTTATACAGGTAACGAGTTCAAACAGGTGCAGATAATACAGGTAATGAGTGGAGAACAGGAGGGCTTCTTAAAGACAAACTAACAGGTCAGTGAGAGCCGGAATTCTTACTGGTTGGTAGGTGATCAAATACTTATGTCATGCAATAAAATGCAAATTAATTACTTAAAAATCATACAATGTTATTTTCTGGATTTTTGTTTTAGATTCCGTCTCTCACAGTTGAAGTGTACCTATAATAAAAAATTACAGACCTCTACATGCTTTGAAAGTAGGAAAACCTGCAAAATCGGCAGTGTATCAAATACTTGTTCTCCCCACTGTATACTGAGATCATGTGACACTTAGATTGCACACAGGTGGACTTTATTTAACTAATTATGTGACTTCTGAAGGTAATTTGTTGCACCAGATCTTATTTAGGGGCTTCAAAGGGGGTGAATACATATGCGCGCACCACTTTACCGCTATTAATTTTTTAGAATTTTTTGAAACAAGTTATTTTTTTCATTTCACTTCACCAATTTGGACTATTTTGTGTATGTCCATCACATGAAATCCAAATAAAAATCAATTTAAATTACAGGTTGTAATGCAACAAAATAGGAAAAACGCCAAGGGGGATGAATAATTTTGTAAGGCACTGTATTCCCTATATAGTGCACTACTTTTGACCCGCGCCCATAGCTTTGGTCAAAAATAGTGCACTATATAGGGATTAGGGTGTAATTTGGGACGCAACCCAGGTCTTACTGTATCAATATGGCCTTTTATAGTTATCATCACCCCAGGTCTTACCGTATCAATATATTATAGTTATCATCACCCCAGGACTTACTGTATCAATATAGTATAGTTATCATCACCCCAGGTCTTATTGTATCAATATATTATAGTTATCATCACCCCAGGTCTTACTGTATCAATATATTATAGTTATCATCACCCCAGGTCTTACTGTATCAATATATTATAGTTATCATCACCCCAGGTCTTACTGTATCAATATATTATAGTTATCATCACCCCAGGTCTTACTGTATCAATATATTATAGTTATCATCACCCCGGTCTTATTGTATCAATATATTATAGTTATCATCACCCCAAGTCTTACTGTATCAATATATTATAGTTATCATCACCCCAGGTCTTACTGTATCAATATATTATAGTTATAATCACCCCAGGTCTTACTCTATCAATGTATTATAGTTATCATCACCCCAGGTCTTACCGTATCAATATATTATAGTTATCATCACCCCAGGTCTTACTGTATCAATATATTATAGTTATAATCACCCCAGGTCTTACTGTATCAATATATTATAGTTATCATCACCCCAGGTCTTATTGTATCAATATATTATAGTTATCATCACCCCAGGTCTTACCGTATCAATATATTATAGTTATCATCACCCCAGGACTTACCGTATCAATATATTATAGTTATCATCACCCCAGGTCTTACCGTATCAATATATTATAGTTATCATCACCCCAGGTCTTACTGTATCAATATATTATAGTTATCATCACCCCAGGTCTTATTGTATCAATATATTATAGTTATCATCACCCCAGGTCTTACTGTATCAATATATTATAGTTATCATCACCCCAGGTCTTACCGTATCAATATATTATAGTTATCATCACCCCAGGTCTTACCGTATCAATATATTATAGTTATCATCACCCCAGGACTTACCGTATCAATATATTATAGTTATCATCACCCCAGGACTTACCGTATCAATATATTATAGTTATCGTCCACCTACACAGTGTCTGAATCAGCTACATTTTATTTTCCTTGTTGATCAAAATCAATGTCTTACTGTAGCTAATGGGGATCCATAATAAATACAAATGTAAAGTAATGAGATTCCAATTCACTCCTCCTCCTCCACCTCATCATCCCTACATCCCCCTGTCCGTCCCCCCTTCCTCCTCCTCCACGTCGTCATCCCTACATCCCCCTGTCCGTCCCCCCTTCCTCCTCCTCCACCTCGTCATCCCTACATCCCCCTGTCCGTCCCCCCTTCCTCCTCCTCCACCTCGTCATCCCTACATCCCCCTGTCCGTCCCCCCTTCCTCCTCCTCCACCTCGTCATCCCTACATCCCCCTGTCCGTCCCCCCTTCCTCCTCCTCCACCTCGTCATCCCTACATCCCCCTGTCCGTCCCCCCTTCCTCCTCCTCCACCTCGTCATCCCTACATCCCCCTGTCCGTCCCCCCTTCCTCCTCCTCCACCTCGTCATCCCTACATCCCCCTGTCCGTCCCCCCTTCCTCCTCCTCCACCTCGTCATCCCTACATCCCCCTGTCCGTCCCCCCTTCCTCCTCCTCCACCTCGTCATCCCTACATCCCCCTGTCCGTCCCCCCTTCCTCCTCCTCCACCTCGTCATCCCTACATCCCCCTGTCCGTCCCCCCTTCCTCCTCCTCCACCTCGTCATCCCTACATCCCCCTGTCCGTCCCCCCTTCCTCCTCCCGTTCCTCTCCTCATCCCCCCTCTGTCACCCCCTTCTCCATCTCCCTCTCCTCTGTCGTTCCTCCCTGTTTGTAGCTATTGATTTCTCTGTGAATGACTTCATTGGTGTTGATTTTCCCTGGACCAGCTATCTGCCTCGTTCAGGACAGCCGGCTGCTGACTGGCTCTGGCCCAGGGGAAAGACCACCTGTTTTTAACCTCAACGGCTATTGGCAGATGCTTGGCTTGCTTAGTGTGGATGGATGCTCGCGAAGCTGACTGGGTTGAAGTGTGTCCGTGCGTGTGTGTGTGTGTGTGTGTGTGTGTGTGTGTGTAGGAGGAGGACTGTTGGATGTGTGTGTTGATGACCTGTCTTTCTGTCTCTGCTGTTTTCCCAAGAGAGAAGAAGAGACAAATTGGCTGGCCAGAGTTTGACATTTCTAATTAGCTTGTTTGACAGAGAGAAACTATGTTCAGTCCATTCTGATTCTGTTCAGTCCATTCTGATTCTGTTCAGTCCATTCTGATTCTGTTCAGTCCATTCTGATTCTGTTCAGTCCATTCTGATTCTGTTCAGTCTGTTCTGATTCTGTTCAGTCTGTTCTGATTCTGTTCAGTCCGTTCTGATTCTGTTCAGTCCGTTCTGATTCTGTTCAGTCCGTTCTGATTCTGTTCAGTCCATTCTGATTCTGTTCAGTCTGTTCTGATTCTGTTCAGTCCATTCTGATTCTGTTCTGTCCATTTTTTTCAATCAATATCAAATCTATTTCAGCCCTTAATGTTATTTCATGCATATAATGGACACCTCTTCTCTTTCTGAAATGTGTCAAAAGTTGGAGCAAACATCAGATCTGAGACCTGCTGAGACATCCATTAAGCGTGTCCATTGACTGCTTGTAGAAAAGCACTTTATGGCTGAACTAATATTATGTTGGTTCCTTTTTATGGCAAAACAACTACACTATATATACAAAGGTATGTGGACACCCCTTCAAATTTGTGGATTCGGTTATTTCAGCCACACCCGTTGCTGACAGGTGTATGCAATCTTCATAGACAAACATTAGCAGTGGAATGGCCCATACTGAAGAGCTCAGTGACTTTCAACGTGGCACCGTCAAAGGATGCCACCTTTCCAACAAGTCAGTTCGTAAAATTTCTGCCCTGCTAGAGCTGCCCCGGTCAACTGTAAATGTGTTATTGTGAAGTGGAAACATCTAGGAGCAACAACGGTTCAGCTGTGAAGTGGTGGGCCACTCAAGCTCACAGAACGGGACCGCTGTAGGTGCGGAAGCGCAATAGATAGAGGACTATTTATTACACATTTTAACTGCAAGGAAATATACCAACAATTCAGTACGGCCCTCCGGAATTCGTTGAATACCGAATGCGGCCCCTGGGGAAAAAATGAGTTCGACACCCCAGAACGGGACAGCCATAGGAGCGCGACAGCTAGAGGTTCATTTGAAATTGAGCAATACAGTACTCCTGAAACTCTGCACTTGACTAGAGTTTCTCAACCCCAGTCCTGGGGTTTGCAGGTTTTTGTTCCAGCACAGCAGTAACGCATCGGATTCAACTAATCACCTAATTCTTGATATGTTGATTCAGGTGTGTTAGTTCAGGTGTGTTAGTACTGGGTTGGAACAAAAACATGTAAACACAATAGACTCCTCCCCCTCCCCACCCATAGAGGGCAGCCTTGCTCCCAGTATGAAAAATGTATGCACTCACTAACTGTAAGTTGCTCTGGATAAGAGCGTCTGCTAAATGACTAAAATGTAAAATGTAAAATTATATGCAGGTCAGAGTGGTCTCTCTCTCTCTCTCTCTCTCTCTCTCTCTCTCTCTCTCTCACTCTCTCTCTCTCGCTCTCTCTGTCTCTCTCTCTCTCTCTCTCTCTCTCTCTCTCTCTCTCTCTCTCTCTCTCTCTCTCTCTCTCTCTCTCTCTCTCTCTCTCTCTCTCTCTCGCTCGCTCGCTCTCTCGCTCTACCCATTTCATCTGCGCTGCTGCTGGGTGAATCACTAGGAGAGAACCTCCATCAGGCCAAATGTTGCCCTCTCTGCCTGGGCTGGGTGGGTCTGTGATGGGCCTCTCTTAGAGATGGGTAGGAGGGAGGTTTCGGTATTGTGTGTGTTTCTTGGCCTATGCCTCTGTGTGATGTCTCAATGTGGGACGGAATAATCCCATAATCTGATAACAACCCACTGTGCAGATTTGGTGATTAAAATTCTGATGCAAACTAATGCTATTTGCCATGGCTGCTGGATGGAGGAGAAGAGAGGAATAAATCTTGGTGTGTGTGTGTGTGTGTTTTGGAAGTCTCAAAGAGGTTGGTTGGATGTGTAGTTGTGTGTGTGTGTGTGTGTGGGTGTGTTTGTGTGTGTGTGTGTGTGTGTGTGTGTGTGCGTGTGTGTGTGTGTGTGTGTGTGAGTCTATCTTCTTACATTGTTTCTGTTCCAATAATCCCAATATGTTTGTTTTCATCATCACGACAGTAGAGCTTCCTCTAAAGGAATACTGATTCTGATTGGTTTAAACCATATTCAGACGTGGCTGATGGAGACTGACAATGTCTCTGTAAGGGTTTTTCATCATTTAATCCCACTTGAATAGATTTAAACAGAACAACAATACACCCATTGTATAGCCTGTTCAATTTTCACAAATATGTAGAATATGTTTAAATATGCATGATTATGAGTTGTTTATGTAATTGGTCAGTTGCAGATAACAAACCGTGTGGTAAAAACATATTTGGTGAAGCCGGAACTCAGCTACCTGACTGACTGACTGACTGGCCATTTGTTGCTGTGTCGTAGCAGTCTGTTATTAGATCCAACGTGAGGAAAACGTCCCCACAGAAACACTGTAAACACAGATTGATGGTTGTGGTCAGCCGTCTGAATTGAATTTCCACTATTTTACAGTCACGGTAGGCTGAAGCTTGAAACGCAACACCAATGTTAGACAACAATATGGAGACCCTGCTCGCTCGGTGTCATCTTTGCGTTTCATTCTGTAAACATGCCGTAACATTTTACACTTACACTGGTATTTTACAATTAACTGGAATTTATAGTTAACTGGTAAAACATTTCCGTTAACTGGTTTAACTGGTATTTTCCTGGTATTTACAGTCAGTATAGTATTACGGTGTCTGGTACTTAAGCCCATTTCAAAGAATTCAGCTCAGTAGCTAACTAACCTCGTTCCCAGGATCACTTGCTACTACATGTAGGTTCCACAGAGAAAGAGCCGGCCGTTGGGCTAGATTAATACCTAATGAACTACCTGGTACGAAATGGTTTGAAGTCACTGTTGTGTTCAGCTGTGTGATGTTTTCATCTTCTGATGTTCGACGGTAATGGGCATTAGCCCACCAGGCGAGTTTGTGAGAGTCGCTAGCAAGCTGAACTACGTTCCATGTGAACTGCATTAGCATCTTCCGCGGTACATTTGTTACTGTGAATCTTCTACTAATGACTGTGAGCTGAATGGAGTCACTGACAAGTTGATCTGAGACAATTGCATTTCCAGCTTCCGTGCGTCTAGTATAACAGTGTAACAGCTGTGTTTAATGATTCTCATTGACGGTGAGCTGAATAGCTTGGAGATTCGGCAGTGGTAAGCTCCTACAGTGTATTTTGGTGCTGGTCCCATGTGGCTCAGTTGATAAGAGCGTGGCGCTGGCAACGCCAAGGTCATGGGTTCAATTCCTGCTGGGATCGTAAAAACATACTGAAAGTGTATGCACTCACTGTATTGTAAGAGTAGTGGAATATGTTGATGTAACCAGTGTGTTAGTAAAGAGTAGGGGAATATGTTGATGTAACCAGTGTGTTAGTAAAGAGTGGGGGAATATGTTGATGTAACCAGTGTGTTAGTAAAGAGTAGGGGAATATGTTGATGTAACCAGTGTGTTAGTAAAGAGTAGGGGAATATGTTGATGTAACCAGTGTGTTAGTAAAGAGTAGGGGAATATGTTGATGTAACCAGTGTGTTAGTAAAGAGTAGGGGAATATGTTGATGTAACCAGTGTGTTAGTAAAGAGTAGGGGAATATGTTGATGTAACCAGTGTGTTAGTAAAGAGTAGGGGAATATGTTGATGTAACCAGTGTGTTAGTAAAGAGTAGGGGAATATGTTGATGTAACCAGTGTGTTAGTAAAGAGTAGGGGAATATGTTGATGTAACCAGTGTGTTAGTAAAGAGTAGGGGAATATGTTGATGTAACCAGTGTGTTAGTAAAGAGTAGGGGAATATGTTGATGTAACCAGTGTGTTAGTAAAGAGTAGGGGAATATGTTGATGTAACCAGTGTGTTAGTAAAGAGTAGGGGAATATGTTGATGTAACCAGTGTGTTAGTAAAGAGTAGGGGAATATGTTGATGTAACCAGTGTGTTAGTAAAGAGTAGGGGAATATGTTGATGTAACCAGTGTGTTAGTAAAGAGTAGGGGAATATGTTGATGTAACCAGTGTGTTAGTAAAGAGTAGGGGAATATGTTGATGTAACCAGTGTGTTAGTAAAGAGTAGGGGAATATGTTGATGTAACCAGTGTGTTAGTAAAGAGTAGGGGAATATGTTGATGTAACCAGTGTGTTAGTAAAGAGTGGGGGAATATGTTGATGTAACCAGTGTGTTAGTAAAGAGTAGGGGAATATGTTGATGTAACCAGTGTGTTAGTAAAGAGTAGGGGAATATGTTGATGTAACCAGTGTGTTAGTAAAGAGTAGGGGAATATGTTGATGTAACCAGTGTGTTAGTAAAGAGTAGGGGAATATGTTGATGTAACCAGTGTGTTAGTAAAGAGTAGGGGAATATGTTGATGTAACCAGTGTGTTAGTAAAGAGTAGGGGAATATGTTGATGTAACCAGTGTGTTAGTAAAGAGTAGGGGAATATGTTGATGTAACCAGTGTGTTAGTAAAGAGTAGGGGAATATGTTGATGGAACCAGTGTGTTAGTAAAGAGTGGGGGAATATGTTGATGTAACCAGTGTGTTAGTAAAGAGTAGGGGAATATGTTGATGTAACCAGTGTGTTAGTAAAGAGTGGGGGAATATGTTGATGGAACCAGTGTGTTAATAAAGAGTAGGGGAATATGTTGATGTAACCAGTGTGTTAGTAAAGAGTGGGGGAATATGTTGATGTAACCAGTGTGTTAGTAAAGAGTAGGGGAATATGTTGATGTAACCAGTGTGTTAGTAAAGAGTGGGGGAATATGTTGATGTAACCAGTGTGTTAGTAAAGAGTAGGGGAATATGTTGATGTAACCAGTGTGTTAGTAAAGAGTAGGGGAATATGTTGATGTAACCAGTGTGTTAGTAAAGAGTAGGGGAATATGTTGATGTAACCAGTGTGTTAGTAAAGAGTAGGGGAATATGTTGATGTAACCAGTGTGTTAGTAAAGAGTAGGGGAATATGTTGATGTAACCAGTGTGTTAGTAAAGAGTAGGGGAATATGTTGATGTAACCAGTGTGTTAGTAAAGAGTAGGGGAATATGTTGATGTAACCAGTGTGTTAGTAAAGAGTAGGGGAATATGTTGATGTAACCAGTGTGTTAGTAAAGAGTGGGGGAATATGTTGATGTAACCAGTGTGTTAGTAAAGAGTAGGGGAATATGTTGATGTAACCAGTGTGTTAGTAAAGAGTAGGGGAATATGTTGATGTAATCAGTGTGTTAGTAAAGAGTAGGGGAATATGTTGATGTAACCAGTGTGTTAGTAAAGAGTAGGGGAATATATTGATGTAACCAGTGTGTTAGTAAAGAGTAGGGGAATATGTTGATGTAACCAGTGTGTTAGTAAAGAGTAGGGGAATATGTTGATGTAACCAGTGTGTTAGTAAAGAGTAGGGGAATATGTTGATGTAACCAGTGTGTTAGTAAAGAGTAGGGGAATATGTTGATGTAACCAGTGTGTTAGTAAAGAGTGGGGGAATATGTTGATGTAACCAGTGTGTTAGTAAAGAGTAGGGGAATATGTTGATGTAACCAGTGTGTTAGTAAAGAGTAGGGGAATATGTTGATGTAACCAGTGTGTTAGTAAAGAGTGGGGGAATATGTTGATGTAACCAGTGTGTTAGTAAAGAGTAGGGGAATATGTTGATGTAACCAGTGTGTTAGTAAAGAGTAGGGGAATATGTTGATGTAACCAGTGTGTTAGTAAAGAGTAGGGGAATATGTTGATGTAACCAGTGTGTTAGTAAAGAGTAGGGGAATATGTTGATGTAACCAGTGTGTTAGTAAAGAGTAGGGGAATATGTTGATGTAACCAGTGTGTTAGTAAAGAGTAGGGGAATATGTTGATGTAACCAGTGTGTTAGTAAAGAGTAGGGGAATATGTTGATGTAACCAGTGTGTTAGTAAAGAGTAGGGGAATATGTTGATGTAACCAGTGTGTTAGTAAAGAGTGGGGGAATATGTTGATGTAACCAGTGTGTTAGTAAAGAGTAGGGGAATATGTTGATGTAACCAGTGTGTTAGTAAAGAGTAGGGGAATATGTTGATGTAACCAGTGTGTTAGTAAAGAGTGGGGGAATATGTTGATGTAACCAGTGTGTTAGTAAAGAGTAGGGGAATATGTTGATGTAACCAGTGTGTTAGTAAAGAGTGGGGGAATATGTTGATGTAACCAGTGTGTTAGTAAAGAGTAGGGGAATATGTTGATGTAACCAGTGTGTTAGTAAAGAGTAGGGGAATATGTTGATGTAACCAGTGTGTTAGTAAAGAGTGGGGGAATATGTTGATGTAACCAGTGTGTTAGTAAAGAGTGGGGGAATATGTTGATGGAACCAGTGTGTTAGTAAAGAGTAGGGGAATATGTTGATGTAACCAGTGTGTTAGTAAAGAGTAGGGGAATATGTTGATGTAACCAGTGTGTTAGTAAAGAGTAGGGGAATATGTTGATGTAACCAGTGTGTTAGTAAAGAGTAGGGGAATATGTTGATGTAACCAGTGTGTTAGTAAAGAGTAGGGGAATATGTTGATGTAACCAGTGTGTTAGTAAAGAGTAGGGGAATATGTTGATGGAACCAGTGTGTTAGTAAAGAGTAGGGGAATATGTTGATGTAACCAGTGTGTTAGTAAAGAGTAGGGGAATATGTTGATGGAACCAGTGTGTTAGTAAAGAGTAGGGGAATATGTTGATGTAACCAGTGTGTTAGTAAAGAGTGGGGGAATATGTTGATGTAACCAGTGTGTTAGTAAAGAGTAGGGGAATATGTTGATGTAACCAGTGTGTTAGTAAAGAGTAGGGGAATATGTTGATGTAACCAGTGTGTTAGTAAAGAGTGGGGGAATATGTTGATGTAACCAGTGTGTTAGTAAAGAGTAGGGGAATATGTTGATGTAACCAGTGTGTTAGTAAAGAGTAGGGGAATATGTTGATGTAACCAGTGTGTTAGTAAAGAGTAGGGGAATATGTTGATGTAACCAGTGTGTTAGTAAAGAGTAGGGGAATATGTTGATGTAACCAGTGTGTTCGTGTAGCGGGCAGGGCAGTGCTGTCACTCTGAGTCTCGCTGTGATGGATAGAGGGGGAAAACAGCAAGCACACAGGATATGATAAACTGCCCTGTGAGCAACCCAGGTCTCTCTCTCTCTCTCTCTCGCTTTCTCTCCCTCTCTTTCTCTGACTCAGCCACACAGGCACAAGGGCACACACACACACACAAACACACACACCAACACACACACACATCATTAATCACATGGTGGAAGTGTGTATTTGTGTGTGTGTGTGAGTGATTGACGATGGAAGAGTGTCTTTTTATTTCAGGTCATAAATTCAGCATTGTGGACTTACTGTAGTTGATGTTACTTTTAACCTTTTACTGCAGGGGGCTAAATCAGGGTCACACAGAGTGTTTCTTGGTAGTCTTAAATCTACTTTGAAACAAAAGTATACACCTCACACATGGTTATGGGACACCTGTACCATGTCAGATATAGAGTTGAAATGTATTCAATGTTGAGTTTGCATCCCAATATTACACTTGACATATACTGAAAAAATGTATAAACGCAACATGCAACAATTTCAATACTTTTACTGAGTTACAGTTCAAGGAAATCAGTCAACTGAAATAAATTAATTAGGCCCTAATCTATGGAGTTCACATGACTGCGCAGGGGCACAGCCCATGGGTGGGCCTGGGAGGGCATAGGCCCCCCCACTTGGGAGCCATACCCCATCCACTGGGGAGGGCCAGGCCCAGTAAATCAGAATGAGTTTTTCACCACAAAAGGGCTTTATTACAGACAGAAATACTCCTCACTTTCATCAGCTGTCCGGGTGGCTGGTCTCAACCGATCCACAGGTGAAGAAGCCAGATGTGGGAGGTCCAGGGCTGGCGTGGTTAATCGTGGTCTGCGATTGTGAGACCGGTTGGTCGTACTGTCAAATTCTCTAAAACAATGTTAGAGGCGGCTTATGGTAGAGGAATTAACATTAAATTATCTGGCAACAGCTCTGGTGGACATTCCTGCAGTCAGCATGCCAATTGTATGCTCGCTTAAAACTTGAGACATCTGTGGCATTGTATTGGTATGACAAAACTGCAGATTTTAGAGTGGCCTGTTATTGTCGCCAGCACAAGGTGCACCTGTGTAATGGATCATGCTGTTTAATCAGCTTCTTGATATGTGACACCTGTCAGGTGGATGGATTATCTTGGCAAATGAGAAATGTTCGCTAACAGGGATGGAAACAAATTTGTGCACAAAATTTGTGCGTATGGAAAAGTTCTGGGATTTTTGTATTTCAGCTCATGAAACATGGGACCAACACTTTACATGTTCCGTTAATATTTTAGGTCAGTATACATCACAGAAGACTGAAATATAACAAAACCGTTTGACATAGAACCACTGGATTTTCATGCGGGTAAAAAAAAAATAATGTTTATGAATTATGAACATATGAATAACATTCCACCTATGAGGCCACTAGAGGGCGATTTGGTAGTTTGACTGCAAACCATGGGAACGGAGGAGTGGGGACAGAGACTAACATTTATACCAAGGTTTGCCATTTAGCATTAGTGCTCCGATCATGTATGAACTGCAGTCATCTGTTGGGTGCTGAATCATATTTAGGAACAGTATGTGATGGTATTTGTATCTGGCCCGTCTCTCTCCGTTTCCAAGGACATGTTGTCTTGACTACAGGTTATTTATCTTATCTGGTTCAACAAACAATTCTGGACGACTTCGGAGCCGTTATCAGTAACCTGGCTCCATGTCTGGTTTCATGGTCACCCGCCCTACATGGTGGCCCTGCCAGTTGCAGGCAACATGACGTCAGTTTGGCTGAACTAGACTGGCAACCAGTTTGGCGTCTAGTCTAACCCCAGTCTCTGGCCCTTGGTCAATCCAGGATTTTGTATTGTTATGGCAAACCATGGCACTGTTTTTACTTGACAAATCCTGGTGTATGTTGACACATGTCCTGGTGTATGTTGACAGGTGTCCTGGTGTCTGTTGACACATGTCCTGGTGTATGTTGACACATGTCCTGGTGTATGTTGACACATGTCCTGGTGTATGTTGACACGTGTCCTGGTGTATGTTGACACGTGTCCTGGTGTATGTTGACACATGTCCTGGTGTATGTTGACACGTGTCCTGGTGTACAGTGGGGAGAACAAGTATTTGATACACTGCCGATTTTGCAGGTTTTACTACTTACAAAGCATGTAGAGGTCTGTAATTTTTATCATAGGTACACTTCAACTGTGAGAGACGGAATCTAAAAAATCCAGAAAATCACATTGTTTGATTTTTAAGTAAATAATTTGCATTTTAATGCATGACATAAGTATTTGATCACCTACCAACCAGTAAGAATTCCGGCTCTCACAGACCTGTTCGTTTTTCTTTAAGAAGCCCTCCTGTTCTCCACTCATTACCTGTATTAACTGCACCTGTTTGAACTTGTTACCTGTATAAAAGACACCTGTCCACACACTCAATCAAACAGACTCCAACCTCTCCACAATGGCCAAGACCAGAGAGCTGTGTAAGGACATCAGGGATAAAATTGTAGACCTGCACAAGGCTGGGATGGGCTACAGGACAATAGGCAAGAAAATGGAAGAAGTTCAAGATGACGGTCAATCACCCTCGGTCTGGGGCTCCATGCAAGATCTCACCTCGTGGGGCATCAATGATCATGAAGAAGGTGAGGGATCAGCCCAGAACTACACGGCAGGACCTGGTCAATGACCTGAAGAGAGCTGGGACCACAGTCTCAAAGAAAACCATTAGTAACACACTACGCCGTCATGGATTAAAATCCTGCAGCGCACGCAAGGTCCCCCTGCTCAAGCCAGCGCATGTCCAGGCCCATCTGAAGTTTGCCAATGACCATCTGGATGATCCAGAGGAGGAATGGGAGAAGGTCATGTGGTCTGATGAGACAAAAATAGAGCTTTTTGGTCTAAACTCCACTCGCTGTGTTTGGAGGAAGAAGAAGGATGAGTACAACCCCAAGAACACCATCCCAACCGTGAAGCATGGAGGTGGAAACATCATTCTTTGGGGATGCTTTTCTGCAAAGGGGACAGGACGACTGCACCGTATTGAGGGGAGGATGGATGGGGCCATGTATCGCGAGATCTTGGCCAACAACCTCCTTCCCTCAGTAAGAGCATTGAAGATGGGTCGTGGCTGGGTCTTCCAGCATGACAATGACCCGAAACACACAGCCAGGGCAACTAAAGAGTGGCTCCGTAAGAAGCATCTCAAGGTCCTGGAGTGGCCTAGCCAGTCTCCAGACCTGAACCCAATAGAAAATCTTTGGAGGGAGCTGAAAGTCCGTATTGCCCAGCGACAGCCCCGAAACCTGAAGGATCTGGAGAAGGTCTGTATGGAGGAGTGGGCCAAAATCTCTGCTGCAGTGTGTGCAAACCTGGTCAAGACCTACAGGAAACGTATGATCTCTGTAATTGCAAACAAAGGTTTATGTACCAAATATTAAGTTCTGCTTTTCTGATGTATCAAATACTTATGTCAAGCAATAAAATGCAAATTAATTACTTAAAAATCATACAATGTGATTTTCTGGATTTTTGTTTTAGATTCCGTCTCTCACAGTTGAAGTGTACCTATGATAAAAATTACAGACCTCTACATGCTTTGTAAGTAGGAAAACCTGCAAAATCGGCAGTGTTTGTAAAGTGGTTATCCCACTGGCTATAGGGTGAACGCACCAATTTGTGAGTCGCTCTGGCTAAGAGCGTCCGCTAAATGACGTTAATGTGCCCTTGAGCAAGGCACCTAACCCTAATTGCTCCTGTAAGTCGCTCTGGTTAAGAGCGTCTGCTAAATGACTAAAATGTAAAATGTAAATGTAATGTATCAAATACTTGTTCTCCCCACTGTATGTTGACACGTGTCCTGGTGTATGTTGACACGTGTCCTGGTGTATGTTGACACGTGTCCTGGTGTATGTTGACACGTGTCCTGGTGTATGTTGACACATGGTCCTCTGTAGCTCAGCTGGTAGAGCACGGCGCTTGTAACGCCAGGGTAGTGGGTTCGATCCCCGGGACCACCCATACACAAAAATGTATGCACACATGACTGTAAATCGCTTTGGATTAAAGCGTCTGCTAAGTGGCTTATTATTATTATGTCCTGGTGTATGTTGACACATGTCCTGGTGTATGTTGACACATGTCCTGCTGTATGTTGACACATGTCCTGCTGTATGTTGTGTGGAACTAAATTTATGCTCCCTTGTTGACCAGGGATCACTTGAAAAAGAGATGTTAATGCCGATGTGACTTCCCTTCCACGTTACATGGTGGCCCTGCCAGTTGCCAGACAACATGACATCAGTTTGGCTGGGACACAACTAGATGGCAGCCACCAGTCACCAAATTACATTTCTGAAGAGAAAGCGTTGTAAGCGTTGTACTGCACTTCTGTCGTCCGCAGCATGGCCATCCTTGCCTCCTAACCCCATTCCCTGGCCCCTGGTCAAGGATGCTACATTGGGTCTCTGGCCCCTGGTCAAGGATGCTACATTGGGTCTCTGGCCCCTGGTCAAGGATGCTACATTGGGTCTCTGGCCCCTGGTCAAGGATGCTACATTGGGTCTCTGGCCCCTGGTCAAGGATGCTACATTGGA
The DNA here is from genome assembly GCF_964263955.1 of Coregonus lavaretus. Classification (NCBI taxonomy): domain Eukaryota; kingdom Metazoa; phylum Chordata; class Actinopteri; order Salmoniformes; family Salmonidae; genus Coregonus; species Coregonus lavaretus. The sequence continues at coordinate 39,752,816 of NC_140015.1, read as the reverse complement.
TCTCTGGCCCCTGGTCAAGGATGCTACATTGGGTCTCTGGCCCCTGGTCAAGGATGCTACACTGGGTCTCTGGCCCCTGGTCAAGGATGCTACATTGGGTCTCTGGCCCCTGGTCAAGGATGCTACATTGGGTCACTGGCCCCTGGTCAAGGATGCTACATTGGGTCTCTGGCCCCTGGTCAAACCCACAGGATTACTCTGAGCTGCTCCAGTATGGCCATCACTATCTGACCATGCTAAGGAGGATGGAAGTATGACTCTTCCTCTTCAAACATGTCATTTAACAGCTAGCCCCAACCCTAACTCTAGCCCCAACCCTAACTCTAACCCTAACCCTAACTCTAGCCC
>NC_140015.1:39734968-39747468 GCF_964263955.1 Coregonus lavaretus | reverse complement strand
TGGGTCACCGGTGCCTGATCAGGTACCGGTCAGCTGCTCCACAACGGAGCTTAAGCAATCCGCTCCTTCGATGTCCAGTCCAGCTCCAGCCAGCGGGTTCAGACCGGACCAGGGGCGCTACGGGGGGATTATTGAAGGGTGGTGGTCAAGCCCGGAGCCGGAACCGCCTCCGAGGAGGAGTGCCCACCCAGCCCTCCCCTGTTTGGGTTTTGTTGAGGCGCGGTCGCAGTCCGCGCCTTTGGGGGGGGGGTACTGTCACACCCTGGCTCTGGGGACTCTATATTTTGAGCCAGGGTGTGTAGTTTCTATGTGTTTGTGTTTCTATGTCGTGTTCTAGTATTGTATTTCTATGTTGGCCAGTGTGGTTCTCAATCAGAGGCAACGAGTGTCAGCTGTGGCTGGTTGTCTCTGATTGGGAACCATATTTAAACAGTCTGTTTTCCCATAGTGTTTGTGGGATCTTGTTCCGTTTGGGTTGTGTTTACCGTAGGACGTCACGTTTTCGTTTTGTTGTTTGTTGTTTTTGTATTATCACTAAAGATAATAAATATGTTCGTTCATCACGCTGCGCCTTGGTCTACTCCGTTAAACGATCGTGACACTGTCTCTCACTCTCTCCTTTCTTTTTCTCTCCCTCCTTTCTTTCTCTCTCTCTATCCCAATCTCCCTTACACTTTTCCAAACTTTATTCACTTTTTTTGTTTGTTGAGTAATTGAAGTTGTTTTGTGTTGTGTTGTATTGTATTGTGTTGTATTGTGTTGTGTTGTGTTGCGTTGAGTTGGATGGTGTTGCGTTATGTTGCATTGAGTTGAGTTGTGTTGTGTTGTTTTGTATTGTGTTGCCTTGAGTTGTGTTGTATAGTGTTGTATTGTATAGTGTTGTATTGTGTTGTGTTGTGTTGCGTTGAGTTGGATGGTGTTGCGTTATGTTGCATTGAGTTGAGTTGTGTTGTATTGTGTTGTATTGTGTTGCCTTGAGTTGTGTTGTAAAGTGTTGTATTGTGTTGTGTTGCATAGTGTTGCGTTGTGTTGCGTTGAGTTGTATTGTGTTGCGTTATGTTGCATTGAGTTGAGTTGAGTTGTGTTGTATTGTATTGTGGACACAGCATAGAGCTGTGTACAAATTATAATCCTGTTATTACCTCATTAATAGTCCAGACAGACTGGATCACAGTGAGAGAGACAGTAAGTGCTCTCAGGGCAGGATTCTCAGAATAGGATAACACATAGACACACACACATTCACAGACAAACATGTTCATGTGTGCAGACAGACAGACGGACAGACAGACAGACGGATGGACGGACAGACAGACACGTGTACACTGAACAGGCACACACACACACAAACACAGACGGACCCAGGATCACATCACTACTCTAGCTTATAAGTAATATAAATGGAACTAATGTCTCAAGAGATTAGGAGTTTTGTTGGAGAAAACGTCAGACTCCCACCTGGCATTATTGTTAATCAGCAAAATGTGATGTATTTCCAAACAACAAACCAAAACGTAGAGTTGTCTGGAACAGGGACATGTAGGCCCCGTGTAGCTCAGTTGGTAGAGCATGGCGCTTGCAATGCCAGGGTTGTGGGTTCGATTCCCACGGGGGCCAGTATGAAAAAAAAATTATGCACTCACTAGCTGTAAAGTCGCTCTGGATAAGAGCGTCTGCTAAATGATTAAAATGTAAATGTGTTTATGCAACAAAAGGCTCACAATTGGACAGACAGCAAACGTTTCCTTATTTACAGATTTACAATTCAGGCTACAGCTTTGCAGTCAGATTTCAACTAGCATGTATTATATGTAGGCTATAGTGTCAGTTTGCACATGAAGTTGAGTGGTTTGGGTAGGGTATAATGTAGGCTAAGTCATGACCTTGTAAAATATTCTGCTACCTAACTTGCATTTACTAACATTGCACTTAATGCTAAAATAAGAGCCATATAAAGGTAAATGTGGCAGGTTGTCTAGTGGTCAGTCCTTAGTCCTTATCCAAACCTATCGGTCCTCAGACAGAGAGTCTCTGCTACTGTAAAAGCAACGGAAGGTCCCTACATAAGCTTTTCTCCTAACATCTATGCTACAGCTGTCCATACATGCCTACACATCCTTTAAACAAACTTCCAGACTGACCAACCGACGATAAAACATGTAATAATAATTTCTATTAAAAAAATAATTTGATTGCTTTTTGGTTTTGGTGTCTCCCGTTTCATTCCGTAAGAGAAGAGAGAGCCATAAAGAGAGATGTTTAAATCTGTTGTTGATGTTTTAGAACGTTGGATCGACGATCCGGTAACTGCGCGCGGAATTAGAAGATGATCATGTGGCTCGCGCAAAGGAAGACCCCTGCGCGCTGAGCGGCTGAGAGAGCGGGCTTTGGTGGACTCGGGAAGGGGTTATGAAATAGAATTTAGCGCCGACCGACCGACCGTCGACTGAAATATTGGAGTCAAAATGCCAACGTTTTCTGTCATGTACAAAGGAGCCGTCATCATTAGCAGGTAAATTGATGTGAAGGGTGGAAGAGGGAATCGAGCAGGTGTTTGTGAAAGAATGATGATGTGCTTTACAAAGCTGCTTTTTACTTTCTTTCTTGCCCACGGTTTTTTGATATGGGAATACTAGGCTATTATTGAAACAGTTTTTGACCAGATTGTAATTTGTTTCGTCTTGTTTAGGCTATCTATTTTTGGGGAAACTCATTTTAACGCGCGCCTTTGAATCGTGCCTCTCAAAGCTGCTGTCCGTTATTCACGAGCTCTAAAGCAGTGAGCATGTGGACATGTTCAAAGGATTGTAATCTCCACCTCAGATTCCCGATAGATAACACATTCTGTTTTGATACTGCAATTCACTTTGGAATGTATCCCTTTTGTTGTGAACACAATATATAATGTAGTCAAAACGAACGTATTAGAAAAATACACATTTTGCAGGTTTGATCAATTCCAATTCTGTTTGGAGTTTTGCTGTGTAGGCTAAATGGTGGTTGATAAAGAAGAAATGTAACACTAGTGTATAACCTATCTTTAGTGTATTTTCATAACGAGGATAGAATATACGACATGCTACCTTGATTGTAGACTACACAGCTCATCCAGGCAGCCATGCACCCTTCTCCATCTCTCCATGTGGGCAATGATGCAGGGAGATGGAATAGGGTTAGTTGTTGTGAAAATACAGCCTCAACCACATAAATACACACCACCAATCTCCGCCAGCTTGTTATAACACCATAGCATGTATTGAGTTATTATTAGACTACATTGTAGCCTATTATGGATGTATTTGGTAAGGTCATGCCAAAACCCAGTATTATTGTATTATTTTGACCCGCTGTTAGACATTTGCTATGTCTAATAAAAAGCATGAGCTGGCGTCCACCCAGAGAACATCGCTTAGTGTAGAGGTGCTGACCAACGGAGAATAAACTGTAAGCTATAAAAACAAATAAAGAGAGTAGCACACGCTATGTATAAACTCCCAGTCATTTATTGGATAAAAAAAAATACACATTTGCTATGTAACAACAGTTTGTCCAATCTGACCTGAAACAGAACCAAAAAGGAAATCAGGATTTTAGTCTTAACTACCCCAAATCTCCAAATGAAAATGTTGAAAGGAGAATTAGTGGGGAATTTGGCGAGGCTGTTCAGTGTGTTTACTTTGCAGCCCTGGTGCCAATATGAGCTGATTGCACAGAGAGAAAAGAACATATAGAAATAATAAAATAAATGGTTTCCTAAATGGTGCGTATGGAATCACTGTAATGATGGGTCGCAGCTACAGTAGATGATACTGGATTGAGTCTGAAGCCATCGGTTCTGCCTAAAGATAATGGCTAGCGATATTGTTTGGTTTTTTAGTATGGGTCAAAGTTCCACAAGGAAATATGAAATCACTTTTGTTGTGACATACAGCAGATCCAAAACACGTGGGAAAAACCATTCAACCATAAGAATAACGCTCCTGCTGTGGACCTCAGAGAAGTAGAGGATCTATCCATGTCTTCTGCTTTATGCTAAGTGTACTGCTTCCTGGCTGTGTTCCCCTCCTCTCTCAGATTATTATCAGACTGCCTCCTGGCTGTGTTCCCCTCCTCTCTCAGATGATTATCAGACTGCTTCCTGGCTGTGTTCCCCTCCTCTCTCAGATGATTATCAGACTGCTTCCTGGCTGTGTTCCCCTCCTCTCTCAGATGATTATCAGACTGCCTCCTGGCTGTGTTCCCCTCCTCTCTCAGATGATTATCAGACTGCCTCCTGGCTGTGTTCCCCTCCTCTCTCTGATGATTATCAGACTGCCTCCTGGCTATGTTCCCCTCCTCTCTCTGATGATTATCAGACTGCCTCCTGGCTGTGTTCCCCTCCTCTCTCAGATTATTATCAGACTGCCTCCTGGCTGTGTTCCCCTCCTCTCTCAGATGATTATCAGACTGCCTCCTGGCTATGTTCCCCTCCTCTCTCTGATGATTATCAGACTGCCTCCTGGCTGTGTTCCCCTCCTCTCTCAGATGATTATCAGACTGCCTCCTGGCTATGTTCCCCTCCTCTCTCTGATGATTATCAGACTGCCTCCTGGCTGTGTTCCCCTCCTCTCTCAGATTATTATCAGACTGCCTCCTGGCTGTGTTCCCCTCCTCTCTCAGATGATTATCAGACTGCCTCCTGGCTATGTTCCCCTCCTCTCTCTGATGATTATCAGACTGCCTCCTGGCTGTGTTCCCCTCCTCTCTCAGATGATTATCAGACTGCCTCCTGGCTGTGTTCCCCTCCTCTCTCTGATGATTATCAGACTGCCTCCTGGCTGTGTTCCCCTCCTCTCTCTGATGATTATCAGACTGCCTCCTGGCTGTGTTCCCCTCCTCTCTCAGATGATTATCAGACTGCCTCCTGGCTGTGTTCCCCTCCTCTCTCTGATGATTATCAGACTGCCTCCTGGCTGTGTTCCCCTCCTCTCTCAGATGATTATCAGACTGCCTCCTGGCTGTGTTCCCCTCCTCTCTCAGATGATTATCAGACTGCCTCCTGGCTGTGTTCCCCTCCTCTCTCAGATGATTATCAGACTGCCTCCTGGCTGTGTTCCCCTCCTCTCTCTGATGATTATCAGACTGCCTCCTGGCTGTGTTCCCCTCCTCTCTCAGATGATTATCAGACTGCCTCCTGGCTGTGTTCCCCTCCTCTCTCAGATGATTATCAGACTGCCTCCTGGCTGTGTTCCCCTCCTCTCTCAGATGATTATCAGACTGCCTCCTGGCTGTGTTCCCCTCCTCTCTCAGATGATTATCAGACTGCCTCCTGGCTGTGTTCCCCTCCTCTCTCAGATGATTATCAGATTGCCTCCTGGCTGTGTTCCCCTCCTCTCTCAGATGATTATCAGACTGCCTCCTGGCTGTGTTCCCCTCCTCTCTCAGATGATTATCAGACTGCCTCCTGGCTGTGTTCCCCTCCTCTCTCAGATGATTATCAGACTGCCTCCTGGCTGTGTTCCCCTCCTCTCTCTGATGATTATCAGACTGCCTCCTGGCTGTGTTCCCCTCCTCTCTCAGATGATTATCAGACTGCCTCCTGGCTGTGTTCCCCTCCTCTCTCAGATGATTATCAGACTGCCTCCTGGCTGTGTTCCCCTCCTCTCTCTGATGATTATCAGACTGCCTCCTGGCTGTGTTCCCCTCCTCTCTCAGATGATTATCAGACTGCCTCCTGGCTGTGTTCCCCTCCTCTCTCAGATGATTATCAGACTGCCTCCTGGCTGTGTTCCCCTCCTCTCTCAGATGATTATCATACTGCCTCCTGGCTGTGTTCCCCTCCTCTCTCAGATGATTATCAGACTGCCTCCTGGCTGTGTTCCCCTCCTCTCTCTGATGATTATCAGACTGCCTCCTGGCTGTGTTCCTCTCCTCTCTCAGATTATTATCAGACATTTGTAGTCAATGGACAAAGACAAAGTTGCTTTGTTTCTGGGTTGATTTGGGTTGTCATTTGGTGGCTACAGATAGTATTTGGTTTATCAGTTGGGTCACAACGGTGTCAAGGGTGTGACAATTTGGGCCAGGAACAGAGTTGGAGTTAAAACCTAGAGGAGGGTAGCTCTCCAGGAACTGGGTTGGAGTTAAAACCTACAGGAGGGTAGCTCTCCAGGAACAGGGTTGGAGTTAATACCTACAGGAGGGTAGCTCGCCAGGAACAGGGTTGGAGTTAATACCTACAGGAGGGTAGCTCTCCAGGAACAGGGTTGGAGTTAAAACCTACAGGAGGGTAGCTCTCCAGGAACAGGGTTGGAGTTAAAACCTACAGGAGGGTAGCTCTCCAGGAACAGGGTTGGAGTTAATACCTACAGGAGGGTAGCTCTCCAGGAACAGGGTTGGAGTTAATACCTACAGGAGGGTAGCTCTCCAGGAACAGGGTTGGAGTTAAAACCTACAGGAGGGTAGCTCTCCAGGAACAGGGTTGGAGTTAATACCTACAGGAGGGTAGCTCGCCAGGAACAGGGTTGGAGAGCCCTGTAGTAGACCAATAATGTTTGGGAACCACAGGGATTACACCCCTGCTCTGAGTACCATAGAAGTAGAATGATGGATCAGTGTCTAGTATCTTTGTATCTATGCTTTATGCTTACTGTCACATGGTTCAGTATGTAGTATCTTTGTATCTATGCTGTATGCTTACTGCCACATGGTTCAGTGTCTAGTATCTTTGTATCTATGCTGTATGCTTACTGCCACATGATTCAGTGTCTAGTATCTTTGTAACTATGCTGTATTCTTACTGCCTCATGGTTCAGTGTCCAGTATCTTTGTATCTATGCTGTATGCTTACTGCCACATGGTTCAGTGTCTAGTATCTTTGTATCTATGCTGTATGCTTACTGCCACATGATTCAGTGTCTAGTATCTTTGTAACTATGCTGTATTCTTACTGCCTCATGGTTCAGTGTCTAGTATATTTGTATCTATGCTGTATTCTTACTGCCACATGGTTCAGTGTCTTGTATCTTTGTATATATGCTGTATTCTTACTGCCACATGGTTCAGTGTCTAGTATCTTTGTAACTATGCTGTATTCTTACTGCCACATGGTTCAGTGTCTAGTATATTTGTATCTATGCTGTATTCTTACTGCCACATGGTTCAGTGTCTTGTATCTTTGTATATATGCTGTATTCTTACTGCCACATGGTTCAGTGTCTAGTATCTTTGTATCTATGCTGTATTCTTACTGCCACATGGTTCAGTGTCTTGTATCTTTGTATATATGCTGTATTCTTACTGCCACATGGTTCAGTGTCTAGTATCTTTGTATCTATGCTGTATTCTTACTGCCACACGGTTCAGTGTTTGTGTCACTCCCCTCCACTCAAAGATGTTAATCAGAAATGTCTAGTCAGTGGACAAAGATGGCTGCTTTGTTTCTCTATTGACTTGGGTTGTCATTTGGTGGAGGTGGTGGTGGGTTGATGTTCTGTTAAACATTTAAACACACATTTCTTTATCCAAGGCTCTAAGAATCAATGCTTTGGTTCTAGAACAGTACAGTAGACTGAACGCTCCAGCCTCCAGGTGCTGAAGTGATGCTATTTGTCTTCATAAAGGTCCAGTATTAGAGCCTGTATAGTGAATACAACCTGCAGTAGACCTATAGTTCCTCAGGTAATTGTGATGAGGTTTATCTTCATAAAGGTCCAGTATTAGGGCCTGAATAGTGAATACAACCTGCAGTAGGCCTATAGTTCCTCAGGTAATTGTGATGAGGTTTATCTTCATAAAGGTAAAGGTCCAGTATTAGGGCCTGAATAGTGAATACAACCTGCAGTAGGCCTATAGTTCCTCAGGTAATTGTGATGAGGTTTATCTTCATAAAGGTAAAGGTCCAGTATTAGGGCCTGAATAGTGAATACAACCTGCAGTAGACCTATAGTTCCTCAGGTAATTGTGATGAGGTTTATCTTCATAAAGGTAAAGGTCCAGTATTAGGCTTGAATACTTCCAGAATTATTCTACAATTCAACAACATCAGCACAAAAGCTTTTTTCTTCTTCTCAATGCTCTTCTAAAGAAGAAATTCCTCCACATTGCTTCCTTCTTTCCAAAGATTCACTTTCTATCAACCTTCACCAAAGCTTCAATTCTCAATCCTCTAATAACAGTCGCTTGCTTGGTTCATTTGTCCTTGCGTCAACCCCTTATTGTCTTAGTGACAGGAGTCTTTGGTCCTCTGTGACGTGTCCATGGAGCCTCTCACGTTGAAATATTGATATTCCCCACTGCCCCGGGGGGCTGAATTAGAGGGCTAGATCCCATACCCCGAGAGATTGTGCAGACAGTGCAGATTCTCATTGCTTACCAGTACCTCCATGGTTCACACAGCAGCTCTATACCAGCTCTACCAAAACATACAATAACACCACAATAACACCACAATAACACCACATAACACCACAATAACACCACAAAACACCACAATAACACCACATAACACCACAATAACACCACATAACAACACATAACACCACAATAACACCACAAAACACCACAATAACACCACATAACACCACAATAACACCACATAACACCACATAACACCACAATAACACCACAATAACACCACAATAACACCACAATAACACCACATAACACCACAATAACACCACAAAACACCACAATAACACCACATAACACCACAATAACACTACAAAACACCACAATAACACCACATAACACCACAATAACACCACATAACAACACATAACACCACAATAACACCACAAAACACCACAATAACACCACATAACACCACAATAACACCACATAACACCACAATAACACCACATAACACCACATAACAACACATAACACCACAATAACACCACATAACACCACAGTAACACCGCAATAACACCACATAACACCACAATAACACCACAATAACACCACATAACACCACAGTAACACCACAATAACACCACACAACACCACAATAACACCACATAACACCACATAACACCACAATAACACCACAATAACACCACATAACACCACAATAACACCACATAACACCACAGTAACACCACAATAACACCACATAACACCACATAACACCACAATAACACCACATAACACCACAATAACACCACAATAACACCACATAACACCACAATAACACCACAATAACACCACATAACACCACAATAACACCACATAACACCACATAACACCACAATGGGAAATACTTGAACGTGTCAGGGCCAATCCTTCATAGTTTGTGTATGAATATACTCAATGGAAATAGGTTAAATACTTTGTCATTTTTTATTTGCTAGTTTTTGAATGATATACTGCAGATACAGTCAGGTCCATAATTATTGACACCCTTGATAAAGATGAGCAGTAATGACTTTATAAAATAAATAATTCAAATGCTGAGGTACAGTGACTTGCGAAGGTATTCACCCCCCTTGGCATTTTTCCTATTTTGTTGCCTTACAACCTGGAAATAAAATGGATTTTTGGGGGGTTTGTATCATTTGATTTACACAACATGCCTACCACTTTGAAGATGCAAAATATGTTTTATTGTGAAACAAACAAGAAATATGACAAAAAAAAGTGAGTGTGCATAACTATTCACTCCCCCAAAGTCAATACTTTGTAGAGCCACCTTTTGCAGCAATTACAGCTGCAAGTATCTTGGGGTATGTCTCTATAAGCTTGGCACATCTAGCAACTGGGATTGTTGCCCATTCTTCAAGGCAAAACTGCTCCAGCTCCTTCAAGTTGGATGGGTTCCGCTGGTGTACAGCAATCTTTAAGTCATACCACAGATTCTCAATTGGATTAAGGTCTGGGCTTTGACTAGGCCATTCCAAGACATTTAAATATTTCCCCTTAAACCACTCAAGTGTTGCTTTAGCAGTATGCTTAGGGTCATTGTCCTGCTGGAAGGTGAACCTCCGTCCCAGTCAAATCTCTGGAAGACTGAAACAGGTTCCCTCAAGAATTTCCCTGTATTCAGCGCCATCCATCATTCCTTCAATTCTGACCAGTTTCCCAGTCCCTGCTGATGAAAAACATCCCCACATCATGATGCTGCCACCACCATGCATCACTGTGGGCATGGTGTTCTCGGGGTGATGGGTTTGCGCCAAAAAGCTAGATTTTAGTCTCATCTGACCAGAGTACCTTCTTCCATATGTTTGGGGAGTCTCCCACATGCCTTTTGCCGAACACCAAACATATTTTTTTCTTTAAGCAATGGATTTTTTCTGGCCACTCTTCACTGTAAGGTCTGCACCTGTTGTATTCGGCGCATATGGCAAATAACATTTGATTTGATTTGAGTAATGATGAGTGAGAAAGTTACAGGGTAGAGAAAAAAAGATCAATAGAGAAACACTGGTGAATTTGTGTCTGTTGGAAAGCATACAGTACCTGGTTTTCCTCTAGGATTTTGCCAGTGCTTATCTCTATTCTGTTTATTTTTTAAACCTAAACAACTCCCTAGACCTTGCCGAAGACAAGTATACCCATACATCAAATCAAATGTTATTTGTCACATGTGCCGAATACAACAGGTGTAGACCTTACAGTGAAATGCTTACTTACAAGCCCTTAACCAACAATGCAGTTCAAGAAATAGAGTTAAGAAAATACTTACTAAATAAACTAAAGTAGAACATATGATGCAGCCACCACCATGCTTGAAAATATGAAGAGTGCTACTCATTGATGTGTTGTGTTGTATTTGCCCCAAACATAACGCTTTGTATTCAGTACAAAAAGTTCATTTATTTGCCATATTCTTTGCATTACTTTTTTAGTGCCTTATTGCAAACATGATGCATGTTTGGAAATGTTTTATTAGTATTGTGGAGTAACTACAATGTTGTTGATCCAGCCTCAGTTTTCTCCTATCACAGCCATTAAACTCTATAACTGTTTTAAATTCACCATTGGGCTCAACTGAGTTAGGAAGGATGCCTGTATCTTTGTAGTAACTGGGTGTATTGATACACCATCCTAAGTGTAATTAATAACTTCACCATGCTCAAAGGTATATTAAATGTTTGCTTTTTTAAATTTTTACCCATCTACCAATAGGTGCCCTTATTTGCAAGGCATTGGAAAACCTCCCTTGTCTTTGTGGTTGAATCTGTGCTTGAAATTCACTGCTCGATTGAGGGACCTTACAGATAATTGTATGTGTGGGGTACAGAGATGGGGTAGTCATTCAAATATAATTATTGTACACTGACTGAGTCCATGCAACTTATTATGTGACTTGCTAAGCAAATGTTTACTCCTGAGCTTATTTAGGCTTGCCATAACTAAGGGTTGATTGGCTTATCTTTTCATTTTTTATGAATTTGTAAACATTTCTATAAACATAATTCCACTTTGACATTATGAGGTTTTGTGTGTAGATCAGTGACACAAAATCTCAGTTGAATCCATGTTCTGGTTGGCCAGTGACGGGCCAAGCCTCGACACACCTACAACTTATTTATTCATCATAGCTCAGCCCTTTCTGTGCCACCTCCAGGTCTTGCGCTCATAATTCCCGCTGTGAAAACAGCAAAAAAAATATTTCTGACACACCACCGGACCTATAGCGCTACTGCCAGCGCTAAGGTTTACCATTGTGTTTTTTTTCAAATAGAGCCCTATGGTGAAACCTGCACCAGCTTAATGATGCTCTAGTGACCTGGTGGTGTTCTGGAAACTGTGAAACCAGGAAGTGTGTGTACTGTATAAGGGAGATGTGTATTGGTTACTGCTCCGGAGTATGGTCAATTAGTTTGTTTCTTTGTTATCAAACCTTGTATAATCAATGTAAAGCTTGATGTTGGTGATTCACTTTGTTTTATTTTCTCTTCCCCTCCTCCATGTTCCTTTTCCTCACCTCAAACTCCTCTCCTCTCTTTCTTCCCTCCCCTCCTCCTCTCCTCTCCTCTCCTCTCCTCTCCTCTCCTCTCCTCTCCTCTCCTCTCCTCTCCTCTCCTCTCCTCTCCTCTCCTCTCCTCTCCTCTCCTCTCCTCTCCTCTCCTCTCCTCTCCTCTCCTCTCCTCTCCTCTTCTCTCCTCTCCTCTCCTCTCCTCTCCTTTCCTTTCTTCTAGGACACTAATGGGTCCGTATGGGGTAGATCGTGCCGTTCATGAAATAGAATTTACTGACTGTGAGAATGGACTGGGTAAGTCTAGAACACTTTCTATTCTAGAAGACACTTACAACACTCTCACAACACACTTACAACACACTCACAACACAACACTTACAACACATTCACAACACACTTACAACACACCACTTACAACACACTCACAACACACTTACAACACACTCACAACACACTCACAACACACTCACAACACACTCACAATACACTCACAACACACTCACAACACACTTACAACACACTCACAACACAATCACAACACACTCACAATCTAACACATTCTATCCCACAACACACTCACAACCTAACACATTCTATC
>NC_140015.1:39641420-39724768 GCF_964263955.1 Coregonus lavaretus | reverse complement strand
AGAGAGAGAGAGAGAGAGAGGGAGGGAGGGAGGGAGGAGGGAGGGAAGGAGGGAGAGAGAGAGAGAGAGAGAGAGAGAGAGAGAGAGAGAGAGAGAGAGAGAGAGAGCGAGTGAAGGAGGGAGTGAAGGAGGGAGGGAGGGAATGAAGGAGAGATGGATGGATGCATTCAGCACTGAAGCTGTCTAAGGAATGGCACTGACTGAGAATAAAAATAAGCTATGCATCAATGCATTCACTGAATTAGTCTGTGTGTGCGCGTGTGTGTTTGTGTGTGTGTGTGTCCGTGTCTGAGTGTGTGCGTGTGTGTGTGTGTGTCTGTATCTGTGTGCGTGTGTGTGTGTGTGTTTGTGTGTGTGTGTGTGTGTGTGTGTGTGTGTGTGTGTGTACCAGCCAGTGTGTATTTAGTTGACACTGTTTATGTCATGTTTCCCATCCTCAGGAGAGGAATATTCTGGTTTATAAACTAACACACACATTATAATTGGGCACTTATGTGGATTTAATATTAATCAAGTCCAGGGAGATTTTCCTTCTCATGAAGCATTACAGAGAGACCTCACATGTGGCTCACTGCCTGTTAGGCCTTAAACTGGCATTCTATGACCTTGTCTTTACATATGTAGCTTTAGATAGCCTTGGCCTTGCATCAAGTGATGACAAAGAAAGTTATTTCAGCTTTGTATAGCATTCTGTTATATGGCAGGTTTGAAGGTGTGTGTGTGTGTGTGCGTGTGTTTGTGTGTGTGCGTGTGTTTGTGTGTGTGTGTTTGTGTGTTTGTGTGTGTATTACACAAAGGAGATAATGCGTCATTTACTTTGGCAATGGACTGAGTGAATGTCTTCAAACCTGCCAAATGACAATATAAAAACAGATTATTATACAAGGCAGAAAGCACTTTCTTTGTCATCACTGATGCAAGCCTGAGTACCAAATGGCACCCTATTCCCTATATAGTGCACTACTTTTGACCAGAGCCCTATTAAAAGTAGTGCACTATATAGGGACTAGGGGTCGCAGCCCAAGGCTCTCTAAGGACACATACAGTTGAAGTCGGAAGTTTACATACACCTTAGCCAAATACATTTAAACTCAGTTTTTCACAAACAAGAAAATTGTGGAGTGGTTGAAAAACTAATTTTAATGACTCCAACCTAAGTGTATGTAAACTTCCGACTTCAACTGTATGTAATACAAGGTCTGATACATGTAAATCAAATGTATGCAAATGGGTAAGGAATAGCAATATTTGAACAGTGGTGATTTTATGAAATCCTAAGAAAAATTCTGTTCAGTGTTTGTTATGTAAGTGGCATGCTAACTACCAATGACTACTAGACTAGGGGAGAGTGGAGTAAGTTGAGACATTTTTGTTGTTGTTTTAGATTCAGCATCACTACATCAAGGGAAATATAGTATTCTTTCTAACAAATATATCTACATATATTTCATGACGTTGTGTATCCCTGGAAATAATCAGAATTCATGTAAACTTTACAGTTTTGAAAACATAGCTTGTCCCAAAAAAGTGGTTTGTTAGCACAACTTACCCCGGGTATAGGGTACGTTGAGCACAGGGATAGGGACAATTGAGCCGTCTTGGGGTAAGTGGGTGATGGTGTCCTGTGACAGTGGGTGATGGTGCTGGTGGGTCAAAGTTTAATTCATGGAATGGGGGTGTGGTATACTGTGTATCTGTATGCCTCCATTCAGATAAAGATCTCTTTGTTCAATATCACTTACCCTTCCATTTCCTGACCAGTTGTCTGGGACAGGGATGTTGTTTCGCTGTGCCAATTCATTTGAGGCTACTAAGCCCATGAAACCGGTGAGTGAAATTCTTGATATGTTTATCATGTCATCAGATAAGACCTTGTGTTCCTCTGCTACTCTATCATAGCCTCTCTCTCTGCTACTCTATCATAGCCTCTCTCTCTTCTACTCTATCATAGCCTCTCTCTCTGCTACTCTATCATAGCCTCTCTCTCTGCTACTCTATCATAACCTCTCTCTGCTACTCTATCATAGCCTCTCTCTCTGCTACTCTATCCCAGCCTCTACCTCTGCTACTCTATCATAGCCTCTCCCTCTGCTACTCTATCACAGCCTCTACCTCTGCTACTCTATCACATCCTCTACCTCTGCTACTCTATCATAACCTCTCTCTGCTACTCTATCATAGCCTCTCTCTCTCTGCTACTCTATCCCAGCCTCTACCTCTGCTACTCTATCATAGCCTCTCCCTCTGCTACTCTATCACAACTTTTTCCTCTGCTACTCTATCACAGCCTCTACCTCTGCTACTCTATCCCAGCCTCTCCTTCTGCTACTCTATCGCAGCCTCTACCTCTGCTACTCTATCATAACCTCTCTCTGCTACTCTATCACAGCCTCTACCTCTGCTACTCTATCATAACCTCTCTCTGCTACTCTATCACAGCCTCTACCTCTGCTACTCTATCATAGCCTCTCTCTCTGCTACTCTATCCCAGCCTCTACCTCTGCTACTCTATCCCAGCCTCTACCTCTGCTACTCTATCACAGCCTCTACCTCTGCTACTCTATCACAGCCTCTCTTTCACACAGCTACATGTTCCTTTTCTTTTTTGTCAGTGTACCTCTTCAGTGTCATCAGGTAAATTTTTTCATCTCTTGAATGGACCTCTTCCCTTCTCTCACTTAATTGGCTGCTCTCTCAAGAACCTCAAGGGGGGCTAGACCCTGTTTGTTTTATGTTTGTATACACGGGGCATGATGATGTCTGCTCTGTACCAATAAAAACTGATCTTAAGTTCATATGCATGACGCATTGAAAAAATACTATGCATAAAACGGACAAAATGTAATCATCATTTGTATGGGGTACGGAGGCCATCTGCTCAACTTACCCCAAGGCAAACATTTTGACTTTATTAGCCCACACAGCTACAAGGATGCACTTTCATGCTAGGTTTAGGACCTCATATTGTAGCTTATCGAGACACCAACTGATGTATAAAACAATCTTAAACTATCTACTTTAGTTTAGATACAAGCATCATAAAACCTA
Organism: Coregonus lavaretus; assembly: GCF_964263955.1. Taxonomy (NCBI): domain Eukaryota; kingdom Metazoa; phylum Chordata; class Actinopteri; order Salmoniformes; family Salmonidae; genus Coregonus; species Coregonus lavaretus. The sequence continues at coordinate 39,721,720 of NC_140015.1, read as the reverse complement.
TAACACAATACATTCATTTGACTTTTTGAAAATCTGTAATTTTTGGACCTAACTTGGTGACCACTTTTTCCACATGGTTTCGTCCTTCACAGACTCCATAAAATGATGACCTCTTCCTAAATATTTGGTCACATGATTCATTTTGTATATGATTTCCTAGAAACAAGGGGTGGCTCATGTTACCCAACTCTCCCCTGCTACAGCAACATTAACTCCCATTTCAAAAGAGTTTAGAGGATTGGGATATTCACAAACAGTCTGAAAAATAGAAAATAATATCCCTACAGGGAATATCAATGTTTAACCCCCTGAGGTCGATGTCCGCGCCCCCGCAACAATCTAATTAGCATAATAACAAAATCCCCATAAAATCTGTCAGTTTAAGCTAGAGATACACTATATATTCATAAGTATATGGACACCCTTTAAAATGAGTGGATTCGGCTATTTCAGCCACACCCGTTGCTGACAGGTGTATAAAATCGAGCACACAGCCATGCAATCTCCATAGACAAACATTGGCAGTGGAATGGCCTAACTGAAGAGCTCAGTGACTTTCAACGTGGCATCGTCATAGGATGCCACCTTTCCAACAAGTCAGTTCATCAAATTTCTGCCCTGCTAGAGCTTCCCCGGTCAACTGTAAGTGCTGTTATTGTGAAGTGAAAACGTCTAGGAGCAACAACTGCAAAAACTGCTCAGTCGCGAAGTGGTAGGCCACACAAGCTCACAGAACGGGACCGCCGAGTGCTGAAGCGCGTAGTGCGTAAAAATCATCTGTCCTCAGTTGCAACACTCACTACCGAGTTCCAAACTGCCTCTGGAAGCAACGTCAGCACAATAACTGTTCCTCGGGAGCTTCATGAAATGGGATTCCATGGCCGAGCAGCCACACACAAGCCTAAGATCACCATGTGCAATGCCAAACGTTGGCTGGAGTGGTGTAAAGCTCGCTGCCATTGGACTCTGGAGCAGTGGAAACGTGTTCTTCACCATTAGTAAATGTGATGAGACACCACAGGTCCAATCAACATTAACCCTGGCTGCCACACTCACTTTCCACTAATCCAGTCAGCATCAACCCTGGCTGCCTGCAACACACATTCTTCACAGGTCCAATCAGAGCACTACTGAGTGAAGATCCAGTTGTTGTTTTTTTTGGTCAAGTGATTTAGATGTAGGACGTCATAAATGACACCCTATTCTCTATAGGTTACGTCCTAAATGACACCCTATTCTCTATAGGATACGTCCTAAATGACACCCTATTCTCTATAGGTTACGTCCTAAATGACACCCTATTCTCTATAGGTTACGTCCTAAATGACACCCTATTCTCTATAGGTTGCGTCCTAAATGACACCCTATTCTCTATAGGTAACGTCCTAAATGACACCCTATTCTCTATATGTTACGTCCTAAATGGCACCCTATTTTCTATAGGTTACGTCCTAAATGACACCCTGTTCTCTATAAGTTACGTCCTAAATGGCACCCTATTCTCTATAGGTTACGTCCTAAATGACACCCTATTCTCTATAGTTTATGTCCTAAATGGCACCCTATTCTCTATAGGTTACGTCATAAATGACACCCTATTCTCTATAAGTTACGTTCTAAATGACACCCTATTCTCTATAAGCTACGTCCTAAATGACACCCTATTCTCTATAAGTTACGTCCTAAATGACACCCTGTTCTCTATAGGTAACGTCCTAAATGGCACCCTGTTCTCTATAGGTTACATCCTAAATGGCACCCTATTCTCTATAGGTTACGTCCTAAATGACACCCTATTCTCTATAGGTTACGTCCTAAATGACACCCTATTCTCTATAGGTTCCGTCCTAAATGGCACCCTATTCTCTATAGGTTCCGTCCTAAATGACACCCTATTCTCTGTAGGATACGTCCTAAATGACACCCTATTCTCTATAGGCTACGTCCTAAATGACACCCTATTCTCTATAGGTTACGTCCTAAATGACACCCTATTCTCTATATGTTACGTCCTATATGGCACCCTATTATCTATAAGCTACGTCCTAAATGACACCCTATTCTCTCTAGGTTACGTCCTAAATGACACCCTATTCTCTATAGGTTACGTCCTAAATGACTCCCTATTCTCTATAGGTTACGTCCTAAATGGCACCCTATTCTCTATAAGTTACGTCCTAAATGACACCCTATTCTCTATATGTTACGTCCTAAATGACACCCTATTCTCTATAGGGTACGTCCTAAATGGCACCCTATTCTCTATAAGTTACGTCCTAAATGACACCCTATTCTCTATAGGTTACGTGTTAAATGGCACCCTATTTCTATAGGCTACGTCCTAAATTACACCCTATTCTCTATAGGTTACGTCCTAAATGGCACCCTATTCTCTATAGGTTACGTGTTAAATGGCACCCTATTTCTATAGGCTACGTCCTAAATTACACCCTATTCTCTATAGGTTACGTCCTAAATGGCACCCTATTCTCCACATAGTGCACTAATTTTGACCAGAGCTGATGGGCCAATCCAAGGTGGTGGGCCTTTTCGTCAAGTGATTTAGACGTTATCTGTCTGATCCAGACTGGTTAGAGACTTGGCTTGGCATCAGTGTTGTCTCAATGCCAACTGGTTCTCATTTGTCTCAATGCATCAGCAGCAGAGACTGTCTGTAGCAGGGTTGGGGTAACGCCAAGGAGTGTGGTACCGTGCTGGCAACGCCAATGTTGTGGGATCAATTCCCACAAGGATCACAAACACATACTGAAATGTATGTGCTCACTGTACTTGAAGTCACTTTGCATAAAAGTGTCTGCTAAAATGGCATACTAATTCCATTTAAATTCAGGAAGTAAACTGAATGAATTGGAAATGGAATTGACCCAAACCCCCAACCATGCAGCCCAACTGTCTCTTGTCTCTGTTGTCCTAATATTGAACCAGACCAGTACAGTGTTGTCCTAATATTGATCCAGACCAGTACAGTGTTGTCCTAATATTGAACAAGACCATTACAGTGTTGTCCTAATATTGAACCAGACCATTACAGTGTTGTCCTAATATTGAACCAGACCAGTACAGTGTTGTCCTAATATTGAACCAGACCAGTACAGTGTTGTCCTAATTTTGAACCAGACCATTACAGTGTTGTCCTAATATTGAACCAGGCCAATACAGTGTTGTCCTAATATTGAACCAGACCATTACAGTGTTGTCCCAATATTGAACCAGACCATTACAGTGTTGTCCTAATATTGAACCAGACCACTACAGTGTTGTCCTAATATTGAACCAGACCATTACAGTGTTGTCCTAATATTGAACCAGACCATTATAGTGTTGTCCTAATATTGAACCAGACCAGTACAGTGTTGTGCTAATATTGAACCAGACCATTACAGTGTTGTCCTAATATTGAACCAGACCATTACAGTGTTGTCCTAATATTGAACCAGACCAATACAGTGTTGTCCTAATACTGAACCAGACCATTACAGCGTTGTCCTAAAATTGAACCAGACCAGTACAGTGTGTTTAGTGGTTTACGGCCAAAGTGTTCAGGCTCTGTCCCAAATGGTACCCTATCCCCTATATGTTGCACTACTTTTGACCAAAACTAGTGTACTATAAAGGGAATGGAGTGCCATTTGGGACACACTCTGGTAGAAGTGTTCAGTACTCAAGACACCAGAACTAATCTGTGCTCTATTTTCCTTTCCAAGGGACTTTCTGGCAGCCTGCGCCCTGCGGCCCTCTCTGTGGTTCATAATTGCATTTTTCTGTTATCACTACACTGTCCCCAAATCTGCTTCTTCTGTGTGTGTTAGGCGTGTTTCATATAATTACAATAACAGAGGCCTCATTGTCACAGGCGCCAATGAAGTACGACCAAAGCGCAGCGTTGGGAGTGAACATGATGACTTTAATGGTGAAACACACGACAAAACAAAACACGATCCGTGACGTCCTCAGTTACACCGACTGAACATAGAACAAAAACCCACAACCCCAAGGTGAACAATGACAGTTTAAATATGGCTCCCAATCAGAGATAACGAGCCGACAGCTGACACTCGTTACCACTGATTGGGAGTCACTCAACCAAACACAGAAACAACCAATAACCACCCAACCAACCCAAACACAACAATACTTAACACACTCTGGCTAAAATACCAAGTCCCGGAACCAGAGCGTGACAGTACCCCCCCCTAAAGGCGCGGACTGCGACCGCGCCTCAAAACCCCAAATAGGGGAGGGCTGGGTGGGTGTTGCTCCTCGGAGGCGGCTCCGGCTCCGGGCTTGACCACCACCCTACATAACTCCCCCCGTAATGGCCCCGGTCCAATCCAACCCAGCTGGCTGGATCCACACTGATGACGCGCACCCCTAGCTTGGCGCGTGAGACAGGGATGGACCGGACCTGGCCGACGATACGCACCCTCGGCTTGGTACGTGGAGCCGGAACGGACCTCCTCAGGTTGACGACTCGCCTCCCTGGCTTGGTGCGAGTAGCAGGAATAGTCCGAGTTGGGCCGACGACGCACACCGTAGTCTTGGTGCGTAGAGCAGAGACAGGCCGGGCTGGGCTGGCGACGCACCCCGTAGGCCTGGCGCGGGGCGCAGGAACAGGCCGGGCTGGGCTGGCGAAACGCACCACAGACTTGGTGCGGGGCGCAGGAACAGGCCGAGCTGGGCTGGCGACGCACCCCGTAGGCTTGGTGCGTTGAGCAGGGACAGGCCGGGCTGGGCTGGCGAAACGCACCGTAGGTTCAATGCGAGGAACAGGAACAGACAGAACCGCACTGGGGACACACACCCCTGGCCCTACACGGGGATCAGGAACGGGCCGGACCGGACTGGAAACACCCCCCAGTACCTCTCGCCGTGCCTCCACACTTTCCATCCCCTTCGTAACCAGTGGCCCCCTTAAACTGGCGGCCATATCTGCCAACCTCTTGCACTCCTCCGGGCCGTACACCTTCTGCCCCGACGTCGTGAGCCCCCCCCTAAAAATTTTCTGGGGGTCTCTCCTCTCGGTGGACCAGGCCTCCATAGTCCTCTCCCAACCTTCGCTCTTCTGGCTCCACCACTCGTTATCCAACTGCTGCTTGGTCTCGTTGTGGTGGGTTTTTCTGTCACGGGCGCCAATGAAGTACGACCAAAGCGCAGCGTTGGGAGTGAACATGATGACTTTAATGGTGAAACACACGACAAAACAAAACACGATCCGTGACGTCCTCAGTTACACCGACTGAACATAGAACAAAAACCCACAACCCCAAGGTGAACAATGACAGTTTAAATATGGCTCCCAATCAGAGATAACGAGCCGACAGCTGACACTCGTTACCACTGATTGGGAGTCACTCAACCAAACACAGAAACAACCAATAACCACCCAACCAACCCAAACACAACAATACTTAACACACTCTGGCTAAAATACCAAGTCCCGGAACCAGAGCGTGACACTCATTGTCCTTTCTTGTCTATCAGTGGCATCAATACCAGACAGTGACAGCAATGGAGTTGGCAAGAGTAAAAACATATCTGGGACCAGGATGTATAATTGTATTACAGCTGAGGAAATGTTTAACAGAGGTTAACATGAGTCCAGTCTGACTCGTCATGGCTTATCACCGTATCGAACAGGATCGCTGAACCTCAGAAGGTTCAATGTTCACATGTACAACAGAGTTATAATGATGTTCCAAGAAAAAGCTTTTTGAAGGTTTGCCTAACTACGCACTTCCTGTTTTCTCCCCAAACTGATGTTTTTCTTTCAGTAGATTTAGTATTTTATTGTATTTTTTATTTTTTATTTACTGCCATTTCCCGAGGAAAAACAACCGACCCACAGATTAATCCCCTGATCAAGCAAATAAATCATAATGGCTGACTATGACAGCTTCAATGCATCTGCAATAACTTGGCTATGACTAATCCTAGGGTACGTCCCAAATGGTACCCTATCCCCTATATAGTGCACTACCTTTGACCAGAGCCCTACGGGCCAATGGCACCATATTCCCTATATAGTGCACAACTTTTGACCAGAGCCCATAAGGGAGTGTGATGGCAGCCATCATTCTCATCACTGATGGTCATTCTGGAAGGAGTCCCAAATGGCACCCTATTCCCTATATAGTGCACTACCTTTGACCTATGGGCCCTGGTCAAAAGTAATGCATTATAAAGAGAACAGCCAGGTGCCATTTGGGACGTAGCCCTGTAATGACAGCCATCACATTTCTCATGACCTTTAAACTCTCCGAGATCTTTCCTGCAGTCAAATCACCAAATCGCCCTCTGGTGGCCTCATGGGTAGAATGTTATTCATAATTTTCATAATTTCATAATTAATAAACATAATCTGGTGTTTCTATGTCAGACAGTTTTGTCATGTTTCAGTCTTCTGTGATGTATTGTATGTAATATTGGGATGCAAACTCAAAATGGAATAAAAAATGTTAAGCCCATAACCATGTGTGTGAGGTGTATACTTTTGTTTCAAAGTAGATTTGTTTAAGACTACAAAGAAACACTCTGTGTGACCCTGACTTAGCTCACTGCAGTAAAGGTTTTAAAGCACCAGTCATTAAATACCAGATGGATTCTGTTCGCAGCTACCCCCACAACCTGATTAAAGCACCAGTCATTAAATACCAGATGGATTCTGTTCTCAGCTCCCCCCACAACCTGATTAATGTACCAGTCATTAAATACCAGATGGATTCTGTTCTCAGCTACCCCAAGAGTCTGGTTAAAGCACCAGTCATTAAATACCAAATGGATTCTGTTCTCAGCTCCCTCCCACAGTCTGGTCAAAGCACCAGTCATTAAATACCAGATGGATTCTGTTCTCAGCTCCCCCCACAGTCTGGTTAAACCAGATTGAACGCTCACCATTGTTTCACTTGGTGTAGGGTGAAGTTGCCCCTTTGTCACGGTTTCGGCCGAGGCTGCCTCTCTTCCTTGCTCGGGCAGGCTTCGGCGTTCGTTGTCTCCGGAATACTAGCTGCCACCGTTGTATGTTTCTATGTTCGTTTGGTCTTGTCTGGGATTGTACACCTGTTGTCGTTTAGTGTCATTAGTGTCCTATAAGTTCTCGTTGTGTTTGTCAGGTGTTGTGAGTGATTGTTTCCTATGTCGTGTTGGTGCGCTACCCTTTTCGGTGCGCTATTTGTAGCTTGCCTCCTTTGTATTTTAGGAGAGGATTTTCGCACATGTTTAGTGCGCCCGTTTGTTTACGCCTGTGTGCGCATTTTCTCGCCTCCGGGCTGTTTGGATTGTGTTTTTTGTGTGCTCTACTAAAAGTCTTTGTTGGACTTTACTTCTGCGTCCTGCGCCTGATTCCACACCACACCCACCTACAGCACCTACTGACAGAATCACTCACCTTCTGAATGGAATCAGCAGGAGCCGCAGCAGCACAGGAGACGTTGGAGGATCGGGTTCGGGAGCAGAACGACCAGATCCTGCGGATCGGGACCGCCCTGCAGGATGTGATCAACACGCTCCAACGCTGGGAGACCCGAGGAACACCCCCAACGCCACCGTCCCTACCATCACCATCAGCAAGTCAGCCCATTCCCGCTCCGGAACCCAGAGGAGTTCGACTCTCGCTCCCGAGGGCCTACGATGGGACCGCTGCCGGGTGTCAGGGCTTCCTTCTCCAGGTGGAGCTTTACCTGGCCACCGTGCACCCGGCGCCCTCGGGACACGAGAGCGTGTCCGCCCTTATCTCCTGCCTTTCCGGCAAGGCGTTAGAATGGGCCAACGCCGAGTGGAGGAGGATAGACGCTACCACCATCACTTACGCTGAGTTCTCCCGCCGCTTCAGGGCGGTGTTTGACCATCCACCAGAGGGGAAAGCGGCGGGGGAGCGTCTGTTCTGCCTCCGGCAGGGGAAGAGGAGTGCCCAGGAGTTCGCGTTGGAATTCCGTACTCTAGCGGCGCATGCAGGGTGGAATGAGCGGGCCCTCATCGATCACTACCGCTGTAGTCTACGTGAGGACGTCCGTCGGGAGCTGGCCTGTCGGGACACCAGCCTCTCTTTCGACCAGTTAGTCGACATGTCCATCAGGCTGGACACCCTGCTGGCTACCCGCGGACGTCCCGAGGGAGGTCCGTCCATTTCACCCTCCAGCGTCTCCGAGCCGAGCCCCATGGAGCTCGGGGGCGCTGGCGCTAGAGAGAGGAGGGGTCGGAGTACGAGGGGGTCCATCTCCTGCACCAACTGTGGTCGGGGAGGACACACCGCGGCTAGGTGCTGGGGATGGCCTCCTAGGGGAGAAGACGACAGGCCCCGCACTGGGGAGTCCTTCCAGGTGAGTAGGCGCCCCACTCACCCAGAGCTCTCTGTTGCGCACTTCTGTATACCTGTGCGTTTTCCACAGGTAGCACCTCATTCCCAGCATAAGGCGCTGGTAGATTCAGGCGCGGCTGGGAATTTTGTTGATAAGAAATTTTGTTTAGCCTTAGGGATTCCCCTTCTCCCTGTTGACGTCCCCTTCCCCGTTCATGCCCTAGATAGCCGTCCGTTGGGATCGGGCTTGATCAGGGAGGTCACGGCGCCACTTAGGATGTGTGCGCAGGGGGGTCATCAGGAGATGATCCAGCTATTTCTGATCGACTCGCCTGCGTATCGGGTGGTGCTGGGCATGCCCTGGTTGAGTACCCATAACCCGTCTATTTCGTGGCAGGAGAGGGCTCTGATGGAGTGGTCTGCCCAGTGTGTGGGTCGATGTTTAGGCGTTTCCGTAGGGGCTACCTCGGTGGAGAGTCCAAACCAGGTGCCCGCATTGCACATTCCCCCTGAGTATGGGGATTTGGCTATTGTGTTCAGTAAGTCGAGGGCGACGCAGTTGCCTCCCCATAGGCAGGGAGATTGTGCGATAGACCTCCAGGCAGGAGCTGCGCTCCCACGGAGCCATGTGTATCCTCTGTCTCAGGAGGAGAAGAGAGCTATGGAGACTTACATAGACGAATCTCTGAGACAAGGATACATACGGCCCTCCACTTCCCCTGCGTCCTCGAGTTTCTTTTTTGTGAAGAAAAAGGATGGTGGGTTACGCCCGTGCATTGATTACCGTGGTCTCAATCAGATCACGGTGAAGTACAGTTATCCACTCCCGCTGATTGCGACCATGACGGAGTCATTGCACGGGGCGCGTTTCTTCACTAAATTAGATCTCAGGAGCGCGTACAACTTGGTGCGCATTAGGGGGGGCGATGAATGGAAGACAGCCTTTAGTACCACCTCGGGCCATTACGAGTATCTTGTCATGCCATACGGGTTGATGAACGCTCCTTCAGTTTTCCAATCATTCGTGGATGAGATCTTCAGGGACATGCAGGGGCAGGGGGTGGTCGTGTACATAGATGACATTCTCGTGTACTCGTCTACCCGAGTCGAGCATGTGGCACTGGTGCGCCGAGTGTTGCGGAGGCTGTTGGAGCACGACCTGTATGTCAAGGCAGAGAAGTGTCTGTTTTTCCAGGAGTCGGTCTCCTTTTTGGGTTATCAGTTGTCTGCGTCAGGGGTGAAGATGGAGGTAGACCGGGTGTCAGCCGTGCGTAATTGGCAAACGCCAACCACTGTGAAGGAGGTGCAGCAGTTTTTGGGGTTTGCGAATTACTACCGGAGGTTTATCCGGGGTTTTGGACAGGTGGCAGCTCCCATAACGTCTCTTTTGAAGGGGGGTCCGGTGCGTCTGCAGTGGTCAGCCGAGGCGGACAGGGCGTTTGGGAGGCTGAAGGACCTGTTTACCTCGGCTCCGGTGCTGGCGCATCCGGATCCCTCTTTACCATTTCAGGTAGAGGTGGACGTGTCAGAGGCCGGTATAGGAGCCGTGCTTTCGCAACGGTCCGGCACGCCACCTAAACTCCGCCCCTGTGCTTTTTATTCCAAGAAGCTCAGTCCGGCGGAGCGAAATTATGACGTAGGGGACAGGGAGCTGTTAGCCGTGGTACAGGCCCTAAAGGTGTGGAGGCACTGGCTTGAGGGGGCTCAACACCCTTTCCTCATTTTGACGGACCACCGTAACCTGGAGTACATCCGGGCAGCTAGGAGACTGAACCCTCGCCAGGCGCGGTGGAATATGTTTTTGACCCGGTTCATATTTAAGATCACATACATCCCTGGGTCACAGAACGGTAAGGCAGACGCGCTGTCTCGGCGGTATGACACGGAGGAGAGGTCCGTGGAGCCCACTCCCATACTGCCGGAGTCTTGTCTGGTGGCACCGGTAGTGTGGGAGGTCGATGCTGAACTCGAGCGGGCGCTACGCACCAACCCTAGTCCACCTCAATGCCCGGAGGGTCGGAAGTACGTTCCGCTCGAGGTTCGGGATCGATTGATCTATTGGGCTCACACTCACCCTCCTCTGGACATCCTGGTATCGGCCGGACAGTGCACTGCCTTAGTGCTAAGTACTGGTGGCCCACGTTGGCGAGGGATGTGAGGGTTTATGTCTCCTCCTGCTCGGTGTGCGCCCAGTGTAAGGCGCCTAGACATCTGCCTAGGGGTAAGTTACTACCCCTGCCCGTTCCACAACGACCATGGTCTCACCTTTCGGTGGATTTCATCACTGACCTTCCTCCCTCACAGGGGAATACTACTATACTGGTCGTTGTGGACCGGTTCTCTAAGGCCTGTCGTTTGCTCCCTATGCCGGGCCTTCCTACGGCCCTACAGACCGCCGAAGCGCTATTCACCCATGTTTTCCGGCACTACGGGGTACCCGAGGATATTGTGTCTGATCGAGGTCCCCAATTTACCTCCAGAGTCTGGAGAGCCTTTATGGAGCGGTTGGGGGTCTCGGTGAGCCTCACCTCGGGTTACCATCCGGAGAGTAATGGGCAGGTGGAACGTGTGAACCAGGATGTGGGTAGGTTTCTTAGATCATACTGCCAGGACCGGCCGGAGGAGTGGGCACGGTACGTTCCCTGGGCAGAAATGGCCCAGAATTCCCTACGCCATTCCTCCACTAACCTAACCCCTTTCCAATGTGTGTTGGGTTACCAGCCGGTTCTGGCACCTTGGCAGCAGAGCCAGATCGAGGCTCCTGCGGTGGATGAGTGGGTGCGGCGCTCGGAGGAGACGTGGAACGCTGCACACGTCCACCTGCAGCGGGCCCTCCGTCGTCAAAAGGCGAGCGCCGATCTCCACCGCAGTGAGGGACCGGTGGACGCACCTGGTGATCGAGTCTGGCTCTCTACCAGAAACCTGCCCCTCCGCCTGCCCTGTCGGAAACTGGGTCGGCGGTTTGTGGGGCCATTTAAAGTCCTGAGAAGATTGAACGAGGTGTGTTACAGATTACAACTACCTGTTGAGTATAAAAGTATGAACCCCTCGTTCCATGTGTCTCTTCTCAGGCCGGTGGTAGCTGGCCCACTCCAAGAAAATGAGATCAGGGAGACTCCTCCGCCCCCATTGGACATCGAGGGGGCACCGGCGTACTCCGTGCGGTCCATCTTGGATTCGAGACGTCGGATGGGGGGTCTCCAATATCTGGTGGAGTGGGAGGGGTACGGCCCGGAGGAACGGTGCTGGGTGCCGAGGGGAGACATTTTGGACCCGTCTCTCCTGACGGAATTCCATCGTAGTCACCCGACGCGCCCTGCTCCGCGTCCTCCTGGTCGTCCCCGAGGCCGGAGTCGGCGCACGTCTGGAGCCGCGCGTCAAGGGGGGGGGGTACTGTCACGGTTTCGGCCGAGGCTGCCTCTCTTCCTTGCTCGGGCAGGCTTCGGCGTTCGTTGTCTCCGGAATACTAGCTGCCACCGTTGTATGTTTCTATGTTCGTTTGGTCTTGTCTGGGATTGTACACCTGTTGTCGTTTAGTGTCATTAGTGTCCTATAAGTTCTCGTTGTGTTTGTCAGGTGTTGTGAGTGATTGTTTCCTATGTCGTGTTGGTGCGCTACCCTTTTCGGTGCGCTATTTGTAGCTTGCCTCCTTTGTATTTTAGGAGAGGATTTTCGCACATGTTTAGTGCGCCCGTTTGTTTACGCCTGTGTGCGCATTTTCTCGCCTCCGGGCTGTTTGGATTGTGTTTTTTGTGTGCTCTACTAAAAGTCTTTGTTGGACTTTACTTCTGCGTCCTGCGCCTGATTCCACACCACACCCACCTACAGCACCTACTGACACCCTTAAAGCTTATCTTGGGTCAGTTTAGCATTTTCCACACTAATAGTTAAGGTTAGGATTGGAAATTGGTATCTGATCCTAGATCTGTACCTAGGGGAAACTTCACCTTGGAGGGTTTCCCTTCACATATCAATATGGATTCTAGGCTATCCCCCCTCTCTAACCTCAGGATTATATTCTTTGAAGAAATTAATTAAAACACGTAATTTCCACCCAGTCAGAAGTCAGTCACACATAACATGAGGGTCAGTGAGTCGTGGAACAAAATAGTTTATTTCAGCTTGACATTTCAGATGTGCTCCAAGGCAGAGGGGGGTGGGGGACAAGGAGGGGTGGAGGGGCGAAGAGGAACATTGGGTGACTACTCAGGGAAGGAGAGGTTTGGGTCAAGACCCCTTCCTTTAGGGTTTGGACAAAGGGGGGGCATGCATGAAGAGAGATGAAGGTGGCTGTTGAGGGAAGGAGGGTGGGGGGGGGGGTATAAAGTTCAAGCTCCCTTCATTTTCATGGCTCTCTAAGGCAAAGGGGAAAGTGAGTAAGGAGGCATGCTTCAATCCCCCCGTTCCTCTAGGGTCTGTTGGACAGTGTGAGACGGTCCGGTCACGGATGGTAATGTAATGGGAGCATCAGAACGCATCCCCACAGGGAGTGAGATGAAATGAAGCAACATATGTGAACATCATCAGACTAATGACACTGCAGGGAGCAACAAGCTGTTCTCATCCAGGGCAAAGGGGTTGAGTAGGGAACAGGGGTCAGAGGTCAGGGTGAAGTAGTTATAAAGCATTCTAAGTGCTGATCTAGGATCAGTTTTCCCTTTTAGATCAAATTAATAAGATGACATGGACAGAGGGGACCTGGGCTCGTATTAAACATTTTAGAGTAGGAGTACTGATCTAAGATCAGTTTAGCCTTTTAGATCATAATGAATAAGACTACAGGGACAGGTGGGACCTGATCCTAGATCATTTTGTGAATAGAGGCCCAGAGTTAGTAAGATCATGGTGCTAGCAATAGCCAAGGTTGTGGGTTCAATTCCTGTAGGGATCACATACTAACAATGGATATGCTCTCACCGTACTGCAAGTCGCTTTGGATGAAAGTGTCTTCTCCCAAATAAGAATATTATTGTAGTGCCTCGGCACACGCAACTTTCTCTGTCCTCTAACTACCCTCTTGTGTTCCGCCTCCTCTTATGTAATGTCGTTTGCGTCCCAAATGGAACCCTATTCCCCATTTAGTGCACTACTTTTGACCTGGGCCCATAGGGGTAGCCAAGTAGGGCACTAAATGGGGAACAGGGTGCCATTTGGTACACACACGTAGTGACAGCAAACCCAAACTCCATGAAGGCCGCTTTGTATAGTAATGGAGCTGCTGCTGCTTTGTGGAGTAATGGAGCTGCTTTGTGGAGTAATGGAGCTGCTGCTGCTTTGTGGAGTAATGGAGCTGCTGCTGCTTTGTGTTGTAATGGAGCTGCTGCTGCTTTGTGTTGTAATGGAGCTGCTGCTGCTTTGAGAAGTAATGGAGCTACTTTGTGGAGTAATGTCCCTGCTGCCGCTTTGTGGAGTAATGGAACTGCTGCTGCTTTGTGTGTTAATTACATTTTACATTTTAGTAATTTAGCAGACGCTCTTATCCAGAGCGACTTACAGGAGCAATTAGGGTTAAGTGCCTTGCTCAAGGGCACATCGACAGATTTTTCACCTAGTCGAAGGTCGAGTCATGCGTCCTCTGAAACATGACCTGCCAAGCCGCGCTTCTTAACACCAACTCGCTTAACCCGGAAGCCAGCTGCACCAATGTGTCGGAGGATACACCGTTCAACTGACGACCCAAGTCAGCCTGCAGGCGCCCAGCCCGCCACAAGGAGTTGCTAGAGCACGATGAGCCAAGTAAAGCCCCCCCGAGCCAAACCCTCCCCTAACCAGGACGACGCTGGGCCAATTGTGCGCCGCCCTATGGAACTCCCGGTCACGGCCGGTTGTGACACAGGCTGGGATCGAACCCCAGGCTGAAGTGACAGCTGAAGTGACAGCCTGGGATCGAACGCCAGGCTGAAGTGACGATGCAACACTGCGATGCAGTGCCTTAGACCGCTGCGCCACTCGGGAGACCCCCTGACTGGTTTCCTGATCCACACCCCTCCCTTTTTTGTAAAGGTATCTGTGACCAACAGATGCATATCTGTATTCCCAGTCATATGAAATCCATAGATTAGGGCCTAATTTATTTATTTAAATTGACTGATTTCCTTATATGAACTGTAACTCAGTAAAATCTATTAAATTATTGCATGTTGAGTTTATATTTTTGTTCAGTTTATATAGACTGTGTGTGGGCCTACACACCTCACACTTTAATCTGCTTTGTGTGTCAGACCGGGTTTAAATGCCTTCCGTTTCATTTTTAGTTATTTATTTATCTGTATTTATTTATTTTACTGCTCCAGTGTTATTATTAATGCTTGGATACCCTTATCTACTATTACGTACTGATTTATTTGTTATTCTTTATTCTGGTGCACATTGCGCAGAACACTGGAATAATTATCACTGTGAATTATCAATGAATTATCACTGCAAATTATCACTTTGAATTATCGTTGAATTATCACTGCAAATTATCACTGAATTATCACTAGGAATTATCACTTTGAATTATCATTGAATTATCACTGTGAATCATAGTAATGTTTGTTTATGTGTCAATTATCCCTTAAGGGATGGGTTGCCCACAGGCGATTTGACACCAAAATAACATTTCATTCATTCATTCATTCTGTTGTTGTTTGTTACACCTGTGGTCAGTAGAAGTTCCAACACTTTCCAACGTGTCACAGGAGGCTGCTGTGGGGAGAACGGCTCATAATAATGTCTGGAACGGCGCAAATGGAATGGCATCAAACACCTGGAAACCATGGAAACCATGCATTTGATACCATTCCACTAATTTTGCTCCTGTAGGTTTTAACTCCAACCCTGTTCCTGGAGAGCTACCCTCCTGTAGGTTTTAACTCCAACCCTGTTCCTGGAGAGCAACCCTTGTAGGTTTTAACTCCAACCCTGTTCCTGGAGAGCAACCCCTGTAGGTTTAAACTCCAACCCTGTTCATGGAGAGCTACCCTCCTGTAGGTTTTAACTCCAACCCTGTTCCTGGAGAGCAACCCCTGTAGGTTTTAACTCCAACCCTGTTCCTGGAGAGCAACCCCTGTAGGTTTTAACTCCAACCCTGTTCCTGGAGAGCAACCCCTGTAGGTTTTAACTCCAACCCTGTTCCTGGAGAGCAACCCCTGTAGGTTTAAACTCCAACCCTGTTCCTGGAGAGCTACCCTCCTGTAGGTTTTAACTCCAACCCTGTTCCTGGAGAGCAACCCCTGTAGGTTTTAACTCCAACCCTGTTCCTGGAGAGCTACCCTCCTGTAGATTTTAACTCCAACCCTGTTCCTGGAGAGCAACCCCTGTAGGTTTTAACTCCAACCCTGTTCCTGGAGAGCAACCCCTGTAGGTTTTAACTACAACCCTGTTCCTGGAGAGCCACCCTCCTGTAGGTTTCAACTCCAACCCTGTTCCTGGAGAGCTACCCTCCTGTAGGTTTTAACTCCAACCCTGTTCCTGGAGAGCAACCCTCCTGTAGGTTTTAACTCCAACCCTGTTCCTGGAGAGCAACCCTCCTGTAGGTTTTAAATCCAACCCTGTTCATGGAGAGCTACCCTCCTGTAGGTTTTAACTCCAACCCTATTCTATCTCACCTGATTCTAATAATTAGCTGGTTGATAAACTGAATCAGGTGAGGGTTGGAGAGCCCTGTCTACACTTACACGTACAGATGTAGGATCTTATTTGAACACCCTGTTGCAGGAGAACTTTCCTGCAATGTAAGAAATGTAAAACTTGTAGTGTATTTGTGGTTTAAAAAGGCTTCATAAGTTTGAAATTACAAAGTGGAAATTACAGACTTGATTTTCACTTATGAAAAATGTAGGCCTATCAATCCCTACAAAAATGTCCATTAACTATAATCCCACATAATCATTTACATTTCCTGTTGCTGCATGATTATTTCCCTGCTGTAGCAAACTGGCTCAAATTAAGATCCTACATCTGTGGTAGCCTAACATATTTTGCAACATGCTTTGTTTTGCGCCTCCAAGTTGCTAAGAAGTACAATCGTGAAAACGGAATATGAGGGACATAGCTGTGTGCATCGTTTTTCTCTTGATCATCTTTGGTGGCTAATAAGATAAGATAAGAGAGCGATGATACTCCCGCCAGCAGCTACAGAGTCCGGGCCCCTTCTGTTTGACGTCACAGGGGTGCAAAACTGACAAATCTCTGCGCCGCGCGCACTGACTGTGTGGCTCTCCTCTCATTGCACCCAAACGCGCGCCGGTCGATGTCTCCTCCGCTCCTCCGAATCGAATTCTGAGACTAGAACTACATCAAACATCAGCGTCAAACTCTGTAGTCCTTACTGTCGGTTCTAGAAGACTTTACCGTTATTTTGCATTCCCTCTCTCTCTCTTTTTTTGAAAGTTGGATTATGAGCGCAGTCTGTTCGCCAGGATATAGTCCGTTTACCAGCGGTTCCTCTGAAGATGACCCGTGATAGGAAACAGCGAAAGGAGGTCGATGCTGCCAAAGGTAGGCTATCCCACTAGTGAGAGGAGATCGATGCTGCCAAATGTAGGCTAGCCCACTAAACTACCCTGTTGTAACTATAATGTGAGAGTGTGCTTTTTAAATTGTAATGCTGCCGTTTGGAAATTATAGCCTAATGGCGATAATGGTCGTTTTACAGTACGTTTTACGCGTGGTGGTTATGGGCTTTGTACGTTTTATTTTGAGTAGCTACGTGCATTACAAAAACTTCGAGATTATGTTGCAATAACATTTAGCTTCACTAAAAATTATTTATTCTCAGCTCAAAGGGTCACAGTGTTTCACTGACAACACATCTGTTTTACGCAATGCCTGGTTTATTGCGTTATATTTATTTAATGTCGACACAGAGAGAGAGAGATAGAGAGAGCGAGAGATAGAGAGAGAGAGAGAGAGAGAGAGAGAGAGAGAGAGAGAGAGAGGGGGGGGGTTCTTAGGGCTTTGACATTATTGGCATTTTGCTGCTGACTGCTGGAACCCTCAGCTGGCAGTGGGCTCTGCCCCCTTGCCTTCTGGGGACATGGGATTATGATGTAGCCTGGGGGTGTCCACCTGAGAAATAGAGTGAAACAAAATTCTCAGCCTGCAGTGGTAGCCTGTACTCTGGCTAAATATTACTGCTGTAATAATTAGTGTTGTTGGGTTGAATGTATGGGAGGAAAGGATACTTGTTGAAACAAGGCTGTCTATAATAGTTTTTAAAGTTACATTTTTGGTCAACTGAGGAGGATTATTGTGTAGGCTTTGTTCTGACATAGACTTTATAACTGTCCTTTCCAACTATATGTAGGCAAGCATTTGTCACTAAATAGGAGGAATGCAACACGTTTTTATTATAAAACGTGCTAATCATATAGAGTATTTAAAAAGAAAATATAAAATATTTCATAAGAAGTTGTATAAAACGTATCTGCTATATTTATTAGAAACTCAGATTATAAAGTTAAAACAAACAATATTACCAGCTGTTTGATACTGGTTATGCTGTGGATAGATGAATGTGAGATGTGTGTATATATATATATATATATATACATATATATATATATATATATATATATATATATATATATATATATATATATATATATATATATATATATATATATATATATATCATTCTTTATGAGTGTGTAAATAGGGCTGGGCGCTGAATTTACCTAATGCATAGGCCTAACCATATTTTCCAGTTTCGCTTCACTTGTTCGTGCTACAATGGACAATGTCTATTATTGTAATTGTAGCCTACAGAATAGTGTTTACTTTTCTGTTTTCACACTCTTTGACAGCAGTATCTGTTCCAGAAAATGTTAAATATTTGTTGGCGCTTATCAGCGCAATTAGCTGTTGCACGACTCGAGTCCCTGGCATGAGCTGGAGGCGAGTGAAAGCGCGAGAGTGCACGTTGATCCATAATCGATCAGAAGTTCAGAACCTTCTAGAAATCTCTGTCAGTTCAAACCACAATCTTAAGGCTACAGAGTATATATTATTTTCATGAATCAATATTTGCCTAACAAAGTGACTGTGGTTGATTGTTTTCTGTGTATTTTCTATTAGCTATTGGGTTGCTGACTGTCAGTAGGCTGGTTTCCATTGACCCAGGTTTATTCAACAAAAGCAATGTCGCAAAAAAATAATTGCGACATGTGTATGATTAATGGAAATGGCAGATATAAGATAACTTTTCTAAAGATCGACAACATTTTCATCCTTTTGATGGGTGGATTTTAATTTTTTCGAACTTTCTTTTATTGTGACAAATGATTAAGGAAACTGTTTTTCGAATAAATTAATATTGACGAATAATTTTGAAGGTACGTGAGGAACGTGATGTCATTGAGTTAATATAAAGCTCCGGTCCACATTTAATTCTAAATGTCTGACTTTGGTCATTCACAAACTTCCTTCACTGGGCTCGGTGTTTTCTCTGCTTCTTTCAAGGCTGATCCTGCATCTCTAAATTCTGCCTCCACACACCTTATCCTACTGTCCCTGGGTCTTCCTGGTTTCATTTTCCCCTGTGGGTTCCAAGTTAGAGCTTGACTAGTCGTGGTGGGTGGTTTCCCTGTGGGCTCCAGGTTATAGCTTGACTAGTCGTTGTGGTGGGTAGTTTCCCTGTGGGTTCCAGGATAGAGTTTCACTAGTCATGGTGGTGGGTGGTTCCCCTGTGGGTTCCAGGTTAGAGCTTAACTAGTTGTCTTGGTTTCCCTGGGGGTTCCAGGTTATAGCTTGACTAGTTGTGGTGAGGGTCAAATGTATGCCAAGGTTTTGTCCTGTGGTGGTTTTCTGTTGGGACCAGCAGGACCACTGTATGCCCAGGTTTTGTCCTGTGGTGGTTTCCTGTTGGGACCAGCAGGACCACTGTATGCCCAGGTTTTATCCTGTGGTGTTTTCCTGTTGGGACCAGAGGATCCACTGTATGCCAATGTTTTATCCTGTGGTGGTTTCCTGTTGGGACCAGAGGGCCCAAGGTATGCCGAAGTTTTGTCCTTTGGTGGTTTCCTTCATTATCCAGTCTGACTTTCAAGAATGCCTGACTTGCTTCACCTCCTTTTACATTTTAGTAAATGCTCTTATTCAGAGCGACTTACAGGATGAACTAGGGTTAAGTGCCTTGCTCAAGAGAACATCGACAGATTTTTCACCTAGTCGGCTCAGGGATTTGAACCAGCAACCTTTCGGTTACTGGACCAACACTCTTAACTGCTAGGCTTCCTGCCACCCTTTAATGGTTAGCAAGTTTCACCATTCAACTATTTCAGATCTACAGGAGTGCAAGCTTCACCATTCAACTATTTCAGATCTACAGGAGTGCAAGTTTCACCATTCAACTATTTCAGATCTACAGGAGTGCAAGCTTCACCATTCAACTATTTCAGATCTACGGAGTGCAAGTTTCACCATTCAACTATTTCAGATCTACAGGAGTGCAAGCTTCACCATTCAACTATTTCAGATCTACAGGAGTGCAAGTTTCACCATTCAACTATTTCAGATCTACAGGAGTGCAAGCTTCACCATTCAACTATTTCAGATCTACAGGAGTGCAAGTTTCACCATTCAACTATTTCAGATCTACAGGAGTGCAAGCTTCACCATTCAACTATTTCAGATCTACAGGAGTGCAAGCTTCACCATTCAACTATTTCAGATCTACAGGAGTGCAAGTTTCACCATTCAACTATTTCAGATCTACAGGAGTGCAAGCTTCACCATTCAACTATTTCAGATCTACAGGAGTGCAAGTTCCACCATGGCACAGATCGTGGAGATATGTTGGCAAATGAGAATTATTAGAATATGGCAAATATGAGTCAATTATTGCATTGTATCCATGCTGGCTTCCACAGGCTACCTGAGACATGAAACAGAGAGGTGAGAGGGCATACAGTCTGTCGCCATTTTATTAATGCACAATTTGCCTAAATGGGTAATGGAAACACTTCAACCACTACATTTTTATTTGACACTGTAGGTTTTTGCAAAATAGTTTCTATTTTTTTAGGTGTGACTTCATTACGTCCAGCTGTTTATATCGACACAAGATAGTTAAATGGAAACGCACCGTAGCAGGCAATAGTTGCATTTATTTTCTATACAAACTTTCCAAATGTCGACCAAAAAAATCACTGAACAATTTAAAAATAGCTAGTGAAAATGCTTATCAGGTTATTGCACCTGCTGGACACTTCAGCTTCTTCTTCAGCTTCTGCTTCTTCAGCTTCTTCTTCTTCAGCTTCTTCTTCTTCAGCTTCTGCTTCTTCAGCTTCTTCAGCTTCTGCTTCTTCAGCTTCTTCTTCTTCAGCTTCTGCTTCTTCAGCTTCTGCTTCTTTTTCAGCTTCTTCTTCAGCTTCTTCTTCTGCTTCTTCAGCTTCTTCAGCTTCTGCTTCTTCAGCTTCTTCTTCTTCAGCTTCTGCTTCTTCAGCTTCTTCTTCTTCAGCTTCTGCTTCTTCAGCTTCTGCTTCTTTTTCAGCTTCTTCTTCTTCTTCTTCTTCTTCTTCTTCTTCTTCTTCTTCTTCTTCTTCTTCTTCTTCTTCTTCTGCTTCTTCAGCTTCTGCTTCTTCAATAGGTAATATATTCATGAGCTTTAATAGGTCAACTTTTCATGTCTTTAAGGTAATGTGTTCATTGAGGCTTTGTTAGGTAAACTCAGGTAATCACTGTAAGGTATTCATTGCCACCACTATACCACATATGTTGTGTGTGGCGTCAGAGATGTACGTTCCTGTTTTAAACAGCTGCATGACCATGATGTACACAAGTTCGCTCCATGAATTAGTGATGGGGAAACTGAATATTGTAATATGGTCTAATTACAAACATAACCCCCCTGAATCCTACAGTATTTCAATGCATGAAAAGCAGACTGTGTAATGGACATACTGTGGACTATGCATAGAGAGAGAAAGAGAGAGAGAGCTCTATTTTCATGTCATCCAACAAATGTAAACACCTGGAGTTTGCTATTGGTCGAATAGAGCTCTTTGACCACACCTACCAGTAGTGGGTTTGGATTCTAAATTAGAATGCATGAGCAGAAAATAACCCAATACCATTGGTCGAACAGAGCTCTTTGACCTCGCCTACCAGTAGTGGATTTGGATTCTAAATTGGAATGCACGAGCAGAAAAGAACCCCATACCTACTGTAAAATATGGTGGTGGATCTTTTATGTTATGGGGCTATTTGGCTTCCACTGGTCCTGAGTCCCTTGTTAAGGTCAACGGCATCATAAACTTTATCCAGTACCAGGACACTTTAGCCAAAAACCTGGTTGCCTCTGCCAGGAGGCTGATATTTGGCCGCAAGTGGATCTTCCAGCAAGAGAATAACCCCAAGCACACATCAAAATCCACAAAGAAATGTTTAATTGACCACAAAATCAACATTTTGCAACGGCCATCTCAGTCTCCGGACTTGAACCCCATTGAAAACCTGTGGTTTGAATTGAAGAGGGCAGTCCATAAAGGCAGTCAAAGGATATCTAGGATCTGGAAGGATTTTGCATGGAGGAATGGTCTAAGATCACTCTTTATTTTATATATATATATATATACATATATATATATATATATTTTTTTCTTCTGGGGGGATGGATCAGCTTAATATTGCAGATAGATTGCATCTTCTATCAATGTAATTGTCTGCATCACTTCCAATCCCCCATGTTTATTTTTATTTTTTATATATATATTCCCCTTTATTACTTTTCAACCCCACCATCCTTTCCCTACTTGGAGTAAATTAGTGAACAACAACGCCCAGGCCTCTACTTCCGGTCTATACTTACTATCTACACCTTATGGACAGAGTTAATTTTACAATAATTCTATATCTATATATATATATATATATATATATATATATATATTTATTTTTTTGCTCCTGAACTTCTTCTACTCTCAACCTCTCCGATCATTTTCATGATGTCCATCCGGTTTGCTTCTAAATGCCATATCTTTCTAACTGTGCTCTTTCCCAAAAGCTCCCAACATACAACCTATATACTTATTATGGACACAGTATGCTTACATTATTAGCTATCTTTGTTATTATTTGTTGTTATTTGTTATTAGTCCCATCCTTCAACTCTATTCAATACCTCCCATCTATCTCTTAACACCATCCATATAGGATTTCTATTTGCCATATATATTTCAACCGTACTGTGATGTTTTACAAAAGTTCTGAACCTTTCTATTCTCATTGCTTCTACAGATTGTGAATTTAAAATAAACATTTTTGCTAAAAGTATTATTATATTATTGATTGATTGACTATGACTTTTCAGATCACCCAGTAATGCTATCTGCAAGGTTAGTTCCAGGTAAATATTGCAATCCTTTAGCCATTCCTGGACCTGTGTCCAAAAACAAGCTACAAATGGACAGAACCAAAACAAATGATCTAATGATTCTATCTCTTCACAGCAAAATCTGCAGAGCTGGGAAGATTGTATCCCCCATATAAATAACATTCTATTGGTAGCAAGAATTTTATATAATAATTTAAATTGAAAGATTCTAATTTTTGAATCCGGTGTCGTTTTGCGTGTCAGTTCATAAACACTATGCCATGGGATCGGTACGTCAAAGATCTCTTCCCAACTATTTTGCAATCTATATGGGACGGCTGTCAATCCTTTGGTCCTTAAGTGAAACTGATATACTTTTTTATTTATCACAGTTTTCCTTAACCAATTATGTTCTTTAATGCAAGGCCGACAGACAAGTTCCTTACTTTCTCCCCCTTCAACTTTCCTCTTCCACTTTTGCGGTAAGGCTGCAATTATTTGGTTGTAATTTTGGGTAGAGCAGACATTTCCATATGTTTTTGTTAGCTGCATGTGCGACATAACTCCACCAGTCCTACCGATGATATCATTTACGAAGAGTATACCTTTTTTAAACATTCTGTCAAAAAATAAAGGTTTTTTGTCAATTAGTATATTTGAATTTAACCACAATATTTGTTGCATTATTTGTTCTGTCGTTTCTGGAGGATTAAATTGAAATTGCAACCAACTTTCTATGGCTTGTTTTAGAAATAGTGACATTTGGGAGATTATTTCCTTTTCAAATAACTGAAAGTGAGAGGTTGTAATCTGAATAAAGGGAAAAAGGCCTTTCTTGAACAGTGGGTGAGACAATCTTACTAATTTGCTTGAGAACCAGTTCGGATTTAAGTATAACTTTTGGATGACTGAAGATTTTAGTGATAGGTCTAATGCTTTAATATTTAATAATTTCTGTCCTCCGAATTCATATTCATTATATAAATATGCTCTTTTAATTTTGTCTGGCTTGCCGTTCCAAATAAAATTGAATATTTTTTTCTCATATAATTTAAAAAACTGTTTGCTAGGCGTAGGCAAGACCATAAGCAAATAGGTAAACTGGGATAATACTAAAGAGTTAATCAGGGTGATTTTTCCACAAATTGACAGGTATTTTCCTTTCCATGGTAGTAAGATCTTATCTATTTTTGCTAACTTTCTATTAAAATTTATTGAAGTGAGATCATTTATTTCCTTTGGGATATGTATTCCGAGTATATCTACATCACCATCAGACCATTTTATTGGTAAACTACATGGTAATGTAAAAATTGTATTTTTTAGTGATCCAATACGTAATATAGTACATTTGTCATAATTTGGTTTTAATCCAGAGAGGTTAGAAAATGTATCTAGATCCTCTATGAGGCTGTGGAGGGATTCTAGTTGTGGATCTAAAAGAAAACATGAATCATCTGCGTACAATGACACCTTTGTTTTTAAGCCCTGTATTTCTAATCCTCTGATATTATTATTGGATCTGATTTTAATAGCTAACATCTCAATGGCCACAATAAATAGATATGCCGATAGTGGACAACCTTGTTTCACTCCTCTTGACAGTTTAAAACTTTCTGAGAAATAGCCATTATTTACTATTTTACACCTAGGGTTACTATACATGATTTTGACCCATTTTATAAGAGATTCTCCAAAATTGAAATGCTCCAGGCATTTATATATAAATTCCAGTCGAACTTTATCAAATGCCTTTTCGAAGTCTGCTATGAATAGCAGGCCTGGTTTCCCATATTTTCCATAGTGTTCTATTGTTTCCAATACTTGCCTTATATTATCTCCAATGTATCTTCCATGTAAAAAACCTGTCTGATTAGAATGAATAATATCCGACAACACCTTTTTAATTCTATGCGCTATACATTTTGCTAGGATTTTTGCATCACAACACTGAAGTGTAAGTGGCCTCCAATTTTGTAAATGGACTGGATCTTTATATTTTCCACTTGTATCCTGTTTCAGTAATAATGAGATCAGACCTTCTTCTTGAGTGTCAGATAATCTACCATTTACATAGGAGTGGTTAAAACATGCTAATAACGGTCCTCTTAGTATATCAAAAAAGGTTTGGTATACCTCGATTGGTATGCCATCCAACCCTGGAGTTTTCCCGGACTTAAAGTCTTTAATTGCATCCAGAAGTTCCTCCTCTGTAATTTCACCTTCACATGAGTCTTTCTGTGTGGCTGTTAATTTGACATTATCAATAGAAAAAAAATCTCTACAATTAGCTTCAGTTAGAGGAGATGGAGGCGACTGAAAAGAAAACATATGCTTAAAATACTTTGTTTCTTCCTTCAAAATATCATTAGGTGAATTATGGGTGACTCCGTCAATTGTAACCAGTTTCATTAAGTTATTTTTGGTAGCATTCCTATGTTGAAGATTAAAAAAGAATTTTGTGCATTTTTCCCCATATTCCATCCAGTTTGCTTTATTTTTATAATATATTACACTTGATCTTTCTTGAATAAGTTTTTCCATTTCTTTTTGTTTTTCCTCTAATTTATTCTGAGCCTCTATGTTACAGTTTTTATTGCCATCTATCTGTTCTGTTAGACTTTCTATTTCCTTTCTTAGTATAAACTCTTTTGACCTAAATTGCTTTTGTTTTCGAGATGAGTACTGAATTGCATGGCCTCTAAAGGCACATTTAAAGGTGTCCCATACAATAAGGGGATTCGCTGTACCTATGTTATGTTGGAAAAAGTCAGTTATAAATTCCTTTGTTCTAATTATAAATAAATGATCATCTAATAGGCTTTGATTAAATTTCCAATATCCTCGCCCACGTGGAAATTCAGTCAGAGTAATGTATATGCCTATTATATGATGGTCCGACCGCATTCTGTCCCCTATCAACACTTTTTTTTTTACTTTTGGTGCCAACGAGAATGAGATAAGAAAGAAGTCAAGACGACTAGCTTGATTCAGTCTCCGCCATGTATATCTCACTAGATCAGCATATTTAAGCCTCCATATATCTACTAGTTCTAATGTATCCATGACATTCACAATTTCCTTAAGAGCATGTGGGTGATTGTTTGTGGTGTGATTTCCTTTTCGGTCCATTGAGCTATTTAAAACAGTATTATAATCCCCCACCATAATAATATTGTCTTGAGTTGCTTGCAGGCTTGATAATTTATTATATATATTGTCAAAGAATTGTGGATCATCATTATTTGGTCCGTAAAGGTTAATGAGCCATATCTGTTTATGGTCCAATACCATATTTACAATAATCCATCTACCTTGCGTATCTATTTGGACAATTTGCACATTCGGATCGAAATTACTATTAATTAATATCATCACCCCTTTTGAATTTCTTTGCCCATGGGAGAAGTATATTTCCCCCCCCCATTCTTTTTTCCACGCTACTTCATCTCGAATTGTTGAATGAGTTTCCTGTATACAATAGATATTATATTCCTTCTCTTTGAGCCATGTAAATATTGTTCTTCTTTTGTTATTATCAGCTAAGCCATTACAATTATAACTGGCTATACTTATTTCACCATACACCATAATGAGATACAAGTTTCAAGTCTATTTATCATTATATATGTTTGTAAATTTACCAATAAATTTACAACCTGTGGCAAAATCCTTCCATTGAAAACCTGTGGTTTGAATTGAAGAGGGCAGTCCATAAAGGCAG
The DNA here is from genome assembly GCF_964263955.1 of Coregonus lavaretus. Taxonomy (NCBI): domain Eukaryota; kingdom Metazoa; phylum Chordata; class Actinopteri; order Salmoniformes; family Salmonidae; genus Coregonus; species Coregonus lavaretus. The sequence continues at coordinate 39,695,383 of NC_140015.1, read as the reverse complement.
TCAAAGGATATCTAGGATCTGGAAGGATTTTGCATGGAGGAATGGTCTAAGATCACTCTTAATGTGTTCTCCAACTCATAAAACATTTTAGAAAAAGTCTGTGTGCCGTTATCCTCGCAAGGTGATGTTTTGAAAACAGGGCTGTCGATAATTTTGACCCCTACCTTTTTGAGACATGGACTGTTCTCCATACTCCCGTCTGGCAGACGATACCAGTGCATTAAGACTCAGACCAACATACTCTTAAACAGCTTCTATCCCCTGGCCATAGGACTGTTAATTGGCTAACAACTACTGTTCCCTCTCACACTGTTGCTGCTGCTAAAATGAGTATTGATTAGGTGTATTACTACAATTTTTTTACATTTACATTTTTAGTCATTTAGCAGACACTCTTATCCAGAGCGACTTACAGTTAGTGAGTGCATACATTTTCATACTGGCCCCCCGTGGGAATTGAACCCACAACCCTGGCGTTGCAAGCGCCATGCTCTACCAATTGAGCTACACAAGGCCACTATGCTGTTCATTGATTATTGATTGTCATTAGTATCTATCTATTTCTCCTGCTACTGGTCACTATTACTCCTGTTTACATGTATATATTACCATTAGTATCTGTCTATTTATCCTGCTACTGGTCACTATTACTCCTGTTTACATGTATATATTACCAATAGTATCTGTCTATTTATCCTGCTACTGGTCACTATTACTCCTGTTTACATGTATATATTAGTTTATATCACACACACACACACACACACACACACACACACACACACACACACACACACACACACACACACACACACACACACACACACACACACACACACACACACACACACACACACACACATACACACTAACACACATACACACACTAACACACCACTAACACACATACACACACTAACACCCGCACACACATAAACACACACACACACACACACACATACACACACTCACCCACACACACACACACCCACACACTAACACCCACACACACATACACACACACACACTAACACACATACACACACTAACACACCACTAACACACATACACACACTAACACCCACCCACACACACATAAACATTTACATTTTACATTTACGTCATTTAGCAGACGCTCTTATCCAGAGCGACTTACAAATTGGTGCATTCACCCTATAGCCAGTGGGATAACCACTTTACAATTTTGTTTTTTGTTTTGTTTTGTTTTTCTTTATTTTAAAAGATTTTTTTTTTTTTTTTTTTTAGGGGGGGGGGGGCGGGGGGGTAGAATGATTACTTTATCCTATCCCAGGTATTCCTTAAAGAGGTGGGGTTTCAAATGTCTCTGGAAGGTGGTGAGTGACTCCGCTGTCCTGGCGTCGTGAGGGAGCTTGTTCCACCATTGGGGTGCCAGAGCAGCGAACAGTTTTGACTGGGCTGAGCGGGAACTATGCTTCCGCAGAGGAAGGGGAGCCAGCAGGCCAGAGGTGGATGAACGCAATGCCCTCGTTTGGGTGTAGGGACTGATCAGAGCCTGAAGGTACAGAGGTGCCGTTCCCCTCACAGCTCCATAGGCAAGCACCATGGTCTTGTAACAGATGCGAGCTTCAACTGGAAGCCAGTGGAGTGTGCGGAGGAGCGGGGTGACGTGAGAGAACTTGGGAAGGTTGAACACCAGACGGGCTGCGGCATTCTGGATGAGTTGTAGGGGTTTAATGGCACAGGCAGGGAGCCCAGCCAACAGCGAGTTGCAGTAATCCAGACGGGAGATGACAAGTGCCTTGATTAGGACCTGTGCCGCTTCCTGTGTAAGGCAGGGTCGTACTCTCCGAATGTTGTAGAGCATGAACCTGCAGGATCGGGTCACCGCCTTGATGTTAGCGGAGAACGACAGGGTGTTGTCCAGGGTCACGCCAAGGCTCTTCGCACTCTGGGAGGAGGACACAACGGAGTTGTCAACCGTGATGGCGAGATCATGGAACGGGCAGTCCTTCCCCGGGAGGAAGAGCAGCTCCGTCTTGCCAAGGTTCAGCTTGAGGTGGTGATCCGTCATCCATACTGATATGTCTGCCAGACATGCAGAGATGCGATTCGCCACCTGGTTATCAGAAGGGGGAAAGGAGAAGATTAGTTGTGTATCGTCAGCGTAGCAATGATAGGAGAGGCCATGTGAGGATATGACAGAGCGCACACACACTATGTATATATTCCATAAAAAATCAGCCGTTTCCAGATACAATAGCCATTTACAACATTTACACTGTATTTCTGATTAATTTGATGTTATTTTAATGGATACTTTTTTTTGCTTTTCTTTCGAAAACAAGGACATTTCTAAGTGACCCCAAACTTTTGAATAGTAGTGTATATATAAAATAATATTTGTATTAGTTCTACTGTTTTGATATTGATTACTGCATCGTTGGGTAGAGCTCTCAAGGTAAGCATTTCACTGTTCTTGTGCATGTGACAATAAAACTTGAACTGAAAATTTGAACTGAACTGAAAAAAAATAAGATTACTTGTTAAACAAAATCTCTTTCTCTGAGCAATTGTATTAGTATAAAATAATTACATTTCATTTTGGAGTCACTTTTATTGTAAATAAGAATATAATATGTTTCTAAACACTTCTACATTAATGTGGACGCTACCATGATTACGGATAGTCCTGAATGAATCGTGAATAATGATGAGTGAGAAAGTTACAGACGCACAAAACTCACGCAAACCTCTCACCATTACAAAAACAGAGGAGGTTAGCATGTCTTGGGGGTATGATATTTTAACTTTCTTACTCATCATTATTCACGATTCATTCTGTAATCTGTAATCGCCATCTAACACCATACTGTGTTCCCAATCGGACACTTTCCCTAGTGCACTACCTTTAAATAGGGCCCACAAGGTTCTGGTCAAAAGTAGTGCACTATATAGGGAACAGAGTGACGTTTGGGACACGTACGTTGTGTAGCCTGCTGTCTGCTTCTCTCGACATAGGCAGTGTCCTATAAACCTTGTTGGAGTCACAGGGCTGTAGGTATAACAGACACTTATATTAAGTGGTTGTTTCAGAGAAACTAATGTAACATAAACCCATCAGCCAATCAGATAATTTAGCAAACACGAAGCAACCAATTAGATAATTTATCAAAAATGAATCAACCAATCGTAATAGCCAATGGAGCAGTGGTTTGGTTCACTGTGGTTTTTGGTGTGTGTGTGTGTTGTATCTGGGAGACTATCCAGAAGCTCTGGATGTGTACATATATCAGTTGACAGGGTTCTGCATTAACAACATTCTTCTTCTCATGTGGTCTCTCTCTCTCTCTCTCTCTCTCTCTCTCTCTCTCGCTCTCTCGCTCTCTCTCTCTCTCTCTCTCTCTCTCTCTCTCTCTCTCTCTCTCTCTCTCTCTCTCTCTCTCTCTCTCTCTCTCTCTCTCTCTCTCTCTCTCTCTCTCTCGCTCTCGTTGCTCTAAAGTACTTCTGGTTTCCTTGCAAGTCTGGCCTAGAGGTAAATAACGTCTTGTTAAATTATGCAACATGAAAGCCAATTCATACAACATAGCAGTCTTAGTTTGGGGGAAAGTACAGCAGCAACCCAGACTCCTCATTAACAGCTGTGATGTACAGGTCAACCCAGACTCCTCATTAACAGCTGTCATGTACAGGTCAACCCAGACTCCTCATTAACAGCTGTCATGTACAGGTCAACCCAGACTCCTCATTAACAGCTGTCATGTACAGGTCAACCCAGACTCCTCATTAACAGCTGTGATGTACAGGTCAACCCAGACTCCTCATTAACAGCTGTCATGTACAGGTCAACCCAGACTCCTCATTAACAGCTGTCATGTACAGGTCAACCCAGACTCCTCATTAACAGCTGTCATGTACAGGTCAACACAGACTCCTCATTAACAGCTGTGATGTACAGGTCAACCCAGACTCCTCATTAACAGCTGTCATGTACAGGTCAACCCAGACTCCTCATTAACAGCTGTGATGTACAGGTCAACCCAGACTCCTCATTAACAGCTGTCATGTACAGGTCAACCCAGACTCCTCATTAACAGCTGTCATGTACAGGTCAACCCAGACTCCTCATTAACAGCTGTGATGTACAGGTCAACCCAGACTCCTCATTAACAGCTGTCATGTACAGGTCAACCCAGACTCCTCATTAACAGCTGTCATGTACAGGTCAACCCAGACTCCTCATTAACAGCTGTCATGTACAGGTCAACACAGACTCCTCATTAACAGCTGTGATGTACAGGTCAACCCAGACTCCTCATTAACAGCTGTGATGTACAGGTCAACCCAGACTCCTCATTAACAGTTGTCATGTACAGGTCAACCCAGATTCCTCATTAGCAGCTGTCATGTACAGGTCAAGCCAGACTCCTCATTAACAGCTGTCATGTACAGGTCAAGCCAGACTCCTCATTAACAGCTGTCATGTACAGTGCACTGACACCTTCCCACTGGGCAAAAACTGTTTCAATCAACATTATTTCCACGTCATTTCAACAAAAACATCCAATGGAATGACGTTGATTGGATTTGCAAAAGTTAACCTAAATCTAATGACATGCTGACGTTTTTTTGTTGATTTTACATTGAATTCACGGTTAGTTGACAACTCAGCCAAATGTAAATCAAAACTAAACGTTGCGATGACATCTGTGCCCAGTGGGTTGCGACAGGAAGTAGGGGCAAATTAAACGGCTTTAAGGCATCCGTGTTTGTGACAAACTTTCAGGTTGGTCTCTCTATAAACTGGATAGCTTTTATCTCTCTGCTGTGTTCCGATGCTGTACCATTACAGGCCTTCATTCTATACTGAAGTGTGTGTTAATATGCCTGTGTGTCTTTACTAGGCAGAGGTTTTTATCTAGTGCAACTAACTGTCTCTGTCAGGGACGGTACAGAGTTCACAAAACAAGGCAAGGTACACACAGGCAGAGGTTCACTGTCAACAACATTGCAATACACGGCCAGTCAGATGGGTAGTTACAAGGTTAGTAGTGGTTACAACACTACAGTACACAGCCAGTCAGATGGGTAGTTACAAGGTTAGTAGTGGTTACTACAGTACACAGCCAGTCAGATGGGTAGTTACAAGGTTGGTAGTGGTTACAACACTACAGTACACAGCCAGTCAGATGGGTAGTTACAAGGTTAGTAGTGGTTACTACAGTACACAGCCAGTCAGATGGGTAGTTACAAGGTTGGTAGTGGTTACTACAGTACACAGCCAGTCAGATTCATAGTTACAAAGTTGGTAGTGGTTACTTTGTTTTTTTGTTTATTAATTCGACCATTTACAAAAACAAGCACACATAAAACTTGAAAAAGCCAAACATGCACATGAGTAGAATCATGGAGGATAAGGTCTGGGACTTATTTCCATTGTGGTCCTCTTGAAACAAGATGGCTAGTCAAGATCCAACAGGGTTGAACACAGTATGACAGAGAGATAATACAACATAAAAACAAAGAAGAAGAACATCTATCTCATCATTGTAGTTACATAAAAACAAAGAAGAAGAACATCTATCTCATCATTGTAGTTACATAAAAACAAAGAAGAAGTACATCTATCTCATCATTGTAGTTACATAAAAACAAAGAAGAAGAACATCTATCTCATCATTGTAGTTACATAAAAACAAAGAAGAAGAACATCTATCTCATCATTTTAGTTACATAAAAACAAAGAAGAAGAACATCTATCTCATCATTGTAGTTACATTAAAACAAAGAAGAAGAACATCTATCTCATCATTGCAGTTACATCATACAGGACATTCAAATGGTGACAGAAGACGTCAGACAGTTTTTTACAGGCTCCAGTATACAATAAAGTACCTTTCCCAACACTGCATTACTGAGCCAGTCAGATGGGTAGTTACAAGGTTGGTGGTGCTTACAACAGAAAGCTGCAGTAAGTCCACCTGTCACATTTGAAAGTTGCAATATGGAACTTTTAGGCTGACCCGACCAAATTCACATAGAAATGTGAGTTATAGATACGTCATTCTCATTGAAAGCAATTCTAAGAAGCGCTAGATCTGTTCTATGTGCGCTATTTCTATGCTTCCTGTTCTTAAGTTTAGTTTTTGCGTCTTTTACTTTCGGTTCTGTACACCAGCTTCAAACAGCTGAAAATACAATATATTTGGTTATGGAAAATATATTTCACAGCGGTTTTGAAGGTAAAATGAATCTCTACCTGCTTGTTTTGTCACATAAACTGACATTAGGCAAACTATTAGAATTCTAGCAACCAGGAAATGGTCTACCTTTAACTATTTTTTAAGGTGTAAAGTGTTTTGAATGCACTTTGAATAAAGTTTGATTTGAGTTCTTGTAAATGCTATTTTTTAAAGTTTTGAGTGTTCTCAGGAAGAACAGAAAGCATGTGGACAGTTTGGTGGAGGGCCGAGATGCACTTGACAAGAGGGAGAAATCCCTATTGTAATATTACTGTCATTGAGGTTTACTGTCACTTTTTTTATTTTCTATTTTTTTTCACCTTTATTTAACCAGGTAAGCCAGTTGAGAACAAGTTCTCATTTACAACTGCGACCTGGCCAAGATAAAGCAAAGCAGTGCGATAAAAACAACAACACAGAGATACATATGGGGTAAAACAAAACATCAAGTCAAAAATACCACAGAAAATATATATACAGTGTGTGCAAATGTAGCAAGTTATGGAGGTAAGGCAATAAATAGGCCATAGTGCAAAATAATTACAATTAGTATTAACACTGGAATGATAGATGTGCAAGCGATGATGTGCAAATAGACATACTGGGGTGCAAATGAGCAAAATAAATAACAATATGGGGATGAGGTAGTTGAGTGGGCTAATTTCAGAAGGGCTGTGTACAGGTGCAATGATCGGTAAGGTGCTCTGACAACTGGTGCTTAAAGTTAGTGAGGGAGATAAGAGTCTCCAGCTTCAGAGATTTTTGCAGTTCGTTCCAGTCATTGGCAGCAGAGAACTGGAAGGAATAGCGGCCAAAGGAGGTGTTGGCTTTGGGGATGGCCAGTGAGATATACCTGCTGGAGCGCATACTACGGGTGGGTGTTGCTATGGTGACCAATGAGCTAAGTTAAGGCGGAGATTTGCCTAGCAGTGATTTATAGATGGCCTGGAGACAGTGGGTTTGGCGACGAATATGTAGTGAGGACCAGCCAACAAGAGCGTACAGGTCACAGTGGTGGGTAGTATATGGGGCTTTGGTGACAAAACGGATGGCACTGTGATAGACTACATCCAATTTGTTGAGTAGAGTGTTGGAGGCTATTTTGTAAATGACATCGCCGAAGTCCAAGATCGGTAGGATAGTCAGTTTTACGATGGCATGTTTGGCAGCATGAGTGAAGGAGGCTTTGTTGCGAAATAGGAAGCCGATTCTAGATTTAACTTTGGATTGGAGATGCTTAATGTGAGTCTGGAAGGAGAGTTTACAGTCTAACCAGACACCTAGGTATTTGTAGTTGTCCACATACTCTAGGTCAGACCCGTCGAAAGTAGTGATTCTAGTCAGGTGGGCGGGTGCCAGCAGCGTTCGATTGAAGAGCATGCATTTAGTTTTACTAGTGTTTAAGAGCAGTTGGAGGCTACGGAAGGAGTGTTGTATGGCATTGAAGCTCGTTTGGAGGTTTGTTAACACAGTGTCCAATGAAGGGCCAGATGTATGCAAAATGGTGTCGTCTGCGTAGAGGTGAATCTGAGAGTCACCAGCAGCAAGAGCGACATCATTGATATACACGGAGAAAAGAGTCGGCCCAAGAATTGAACCCTGTGGCACCCCCATAGAGACTGCCATAGGTCCAGACAACAGGCCCTCCGATTTGACACATTGAACTCTATCTGAGAAGTAGTTGGTGAACCAGGCGAGGCAGTCATTTGAGAAACCAAGGCTATTTAGTCTGCCAATAAGAATGCGGTGGTTGACAGAGTCGAAAGCCTTGGACAGGTCGATGAAGACGGCTGCACAGTACTGTCTATTATCGATCGCGGTTATAATATTGTTTAGGACCTTGAGCGTGGCTGAGGTGCACCCATGACCAGCTCGGAAACCGGATTGCATAGCGGAGGAGGTACGGTGGGATTCGAAATGGTCGGTGATCTGTTTGTTAACTTGGCTTTCAAAAACTTTCGAAAGGCAGGGCAGGATGGATAAGGTTCTGTAGAGGCAGGAGAGAGAGATGGGATGAGAGTGACAGGTTACAGTATGATCAGGTTAGGATGTGGACGGGTCAAATTCATCTTCATCTAAGTTGTTCAACAGACATCATCGTCATCGTAACAGGTGTCAACCTCTTCAATCTTATCATATTTGTCTTATCTTTCATTTCTAGTCACATGTCGTGGTTATTTGGTACTGTATGCCCGTGCAGTCAGGCATCAAATATTTAACATCGATAAGAGCCAAACAGTGTGCCTAAATGAAAGGTTTGAACATACCTTTAGCAGTACACTGACTGCACTACATACTGTGGTGGAAGGGAGGGGTTGAAGAGGAGATGTTAGGAGAGAGTAGTAGACTGTCTCTCTATCAATCTAAGAGTAGTAGACTGTCTCTCTGTCTCTCCATCTATCCATCTAAGAGTAGTAGACTGTCTCTCCATCTATCAATCTAAGAGTAGTAGACTGTCTCTCTGTCTCTCCATCTCTCAATCTAAGAGTAGTAGACTGTCTCTCTGTCTCTCCATCTCTCAATCTAAGAGTAGTAGACTATCTCTCCATCTATCCATCTAAGAGTAGTAGACTGTCTCTCTATCTCTCTATCTAAGAGTAGTAGACTGTCTCTCTATCTCTCTATCTAATAGTAGACTGTCTCTCTATCTCTCTATCTAAGAGTAGTAGACTGTCTCTCTATCTCTCCATCTAAGAGTAGTAGACTGTCTCTCTATCTCTCTATCTAAGAGTAGTAGACTGTCTCTCTATCTCTCTCTCTAAGAGTAGTAGACTGTCTCTCTATCTCTCTATCTAAGAGTAGTAGACTGTCTCTCTATCTCTCTATCTAAGAGTAGTAGACTGTCTCTCTATCTCTCTATCTAAGAGTAGTAGACTGTCTCTCTATCTCTCCATCTAAGAGTAGTAGACTGTCTCTCTATCTCTCTATCTAAGAGTAGTAGACTGTCTCTCTATCTCTCTATCTAAGAGTAGTAGACTGTCTCTCTATCTCCCTATCTAAGAATAGTAGACTGTCTCTCTATCTCCCTATCTAAGAATAGTAGACTGTCTCTCTATCTCTCTATCTAAGAGCAGTTAGTTTATCAACACACTGGTGGGGTTAGTTTATCAACACTCTGGGGATGTTAGTTTATCAACACTCTGCGGGGGTTAGTTTACCAACGCTCTGGGGGGGTTAGTTTATCAACACTCTGGGGGGGTAAGTTTACCAACACTCTGGGGATGTTAGTTTATCAACACTCTGGGGATGTTAGTTTATCAACACTCTGGAGGGGTTATTTTATCAACACTCTGGGGGGGTTAGTTTATCAACACTCTGGGGGGGTACGTTTACCAACACTCTGGGGATGTTAGTTTATCAACACTCTGGGGATGTTAGTTTACCAACACTGTGGGGATGTTAGTTTATTAACATCCTGGGGGGGTTAGTTTACCAACACTCTGGGGGGGTTAGTTTATCAACACTCTGGGGATGTTAGTTTATCAACACTCTGGGGGGGTAAGTTTACCAACACTCTGGGGGGGTTAGATTATCAACACTCTGGGGGGGTTAGTTTATCAACGCTCTGGGGGGGGGGGGTTAGTTTATCAACACTCTGGGGGGGTAAGTTTACCAACACTCTGGGGATGTTAGTTTATCAACACTCTGGGGATGTTAGTTTATCAACACTCTGGAGATGTTAGTTTATCAACACTCTGGGGATGTTAGTTTATCAACACTCTGGGGGGGGGTTAGTTTATCAACACTCTGGGGATGTTAGTTTATCAACACTCTGGGGGGGTAGGTTTACCAACACTCTGGGGGGGTTAGTTTATCAACACTCTGGGGATGTTAGTTTATCAACACTCTGGGGGGGTTAGTTTATCAACACTCTGGGGGGGTTAGTTTATCAACACTCTGGGGATGTTAGTTTATCAACACTCTGGGGGGGTTAGTTTACCAACACTCTGGGGATATTAGTTTATCAACACTCTGGGGGGGTTCGTTTACCAACACTCTGGGCGGGTTAGTTTACCAACACTCTGGGGGTGTTAGTTTATTAACACTCTGGGGGGGGGGGGGGGGGGGGTTAGTTTATCAACACTCTGGGGGGGGTTAGTTTACCAACACTCTGGGGGTGTTAGTTTACCAACACTCTGGGGGGGTTAGTTTACCAAAACTATGGGGAAGTTTATTTATCAACACTCTGTCGGGGTTAGTTTACCAACACTCTGGGGGGGTTAGTTTATCAACACTCTGGGGATGTTAGTTTATCAACACTCTGCGGGGGTTAGTTTACCAACGCTCTGGGGGGGGTTAGTTTATCAACACTCTGGGGGGGTAAGTTTACCAACACTCTGGGGATGTTAGTTTATCAACACTCTGGGGATGTTAGTTTATCAACACTCTGGAGGGGTTATTTTATCAACACTCTGGGGGGGTTAGTTTATCAACACTCTGGGGGGGTACGTTTACCAACACTCTGGGGATGTTAGTTTATCAACACTCTGGGGATGTTAGTTTACCAACACTGTGGGGATGTTAGTTTATTAACACCCTGGGGGGGTTAGTTTACCAACACTCTGGGGGGGTTAGTTTATCAACACTCTGGGGATGTTAGTTTATCAACACTCTGGGGGGGTAAGTTTACCAACACTCTGGGGGGGTTAGTTTATCAACACTCTGGGGGGGTTAGTTTATCAACGCTCTGGGGGGGTTAGTTTATCAACACTCTGGGGGGGTAAGTTTACCAACACTCTGGGGATGTTAGTTTATCAACACTCTGGGGATGTTAGTTTATCAACACTCTGGAGATGTTAGTTTATCAACACTCTGGGGGTGTTAGTTTATCAACACTCTGGGGGGGGTTAGTTTATCAACACTCTGGGGATGTTAGTTTATCAACACTCTGGGGGGGTAAGTTTACCAACACTCTGGGGGGGTTAGTTTATCAACACTCTGGGGATGTTAGTTTATCAACACTCTGGTGGGGTTAGTTTATCAACACTCTGGGGGGGTTAGTTTATCAACACTCTGGGGATGTTAGTTTATCAACACTCTGGGGGGGTTAGTTTACCAACACTCTGGGGATGTTAGTTTATCAACACTCTGGGGGGGTTCGTTTACCAACACTCTGGGCGGGTTAGTTTACAAACACTCTGTCGATGTTAGTTTATCAACACTCTGGGGGGGTTATTTTATTAACACTCTGTTGGGGTTAGTTTACCAACGCTCTGGGGGGGTTAGTTTTTCAACACTCTGGGGATGTTAGTTTATCAACACTCTGGGGGGGTTATTTTATCAACACTTTGGGGGGGGGGGGAGTTAGTTTTTCAACACTCTGGGGGGGGGGGGGGGTACGTTTACCAACACTCTGGGGATGTTAGTTTATCAACACTCTGGGGATGTTAGTTTACCAACACTTTGGGGGTGTTAGTTTATCAACACCCTGGGGGGGTTAGTTTACCAACACTCTGGGGATGTTAGTTTATCAACACTCTGGGGGGGTAAGTTTACCAACACTCTGGGGGGGTTAGTTTATCAACACTCTGGGGGGGTTAGTTTATCAACGCTCTGGGGGGGTTAGTTTATCAACACTCTGGGGGGGTAAGTTTACCAACACTCTGGGGATGTAAGTTTACCAACACTCTGGGGATGTTAGTTTATCAACACTCTGGGGATGTTAGTTTATCAACTTCTGGGGGGGTTAGTTTATCAAAACTCTGGGGATGTTAGTTTATCAACACTCTGGGGGGGGGTAAGTTTACCAACACTCTGGGGGGGTTAGTTTATCAACACTCTGGGGGGGTTAGTTTATCAACACTCTGGGTATGTTAGTTTATCAACACTCTGGGGGGGTTAGTTTATCAACACTCTGGGGATGTTAGTTTATCAACACTCTGGGGATGTTAGTTTATCAACACTCTTGGGGGTTAGTTTATCAACACTCTGGGGGGTTAGTTTATCAACACTCTGGGGATGTTAGGTCATCAACACTCTGGGGATGTTAGTTTATCAACACTCTGGGGGGGTTAGTTTATCAACACTCTGGGGATGTTAGTTTATCAACACTCTGGGGGGGTAGGTTTACCAACACTCTGGGGATGTTAGTTTATCAACACTCTGGAGGGGTTATTTTATCAACACTTTGGGGGGGTTAGTTTATCAACACTCTGGGGGGGGGGGGTACGGTTACCAACACTCTGGGGATGTTAGTTTATCAACACTCTGGGGATGTTAGTTTACCAACACTGTGGGGATGTTAGTTTATTAACACCCTGGGGGGGTTAGTTTACCAACACTCTGGGGGGGTTAGTTTATCAACACTCTGGGGATGTTAGTTTATCAACACTCTGGGGGGGTAAGTTTACCAACACTCTGGGGGGGTTAGTTTATCAACACTCTGGGGGGGTTAGTTTATCAACGCTCTGGGGGGGATAGTTTATCAACACTCTGGGGGGGGTAAGTTTACCAACACTCTGGGGATGTTAGTTTATCAACACTCTGGAGATGTTAGTTTATCAACACTCTGGGGATGTTAGTTTATCAACACTCTGGGGGGGTTAGTTTATCAACACTCTGGGGATGTTAGTTTATCAACACTCTGGGGGGGTAAGTTTACCAACACTCTGGGGGGGTTAGTTTATCAACACTCTGGGGGGGTTAGTTTATCAACACTCTGAGGATGTTAGTTTATCAACACTCTGGGGGGATTAGTTTATCAACACTCTGGGGGGGTTAGTTTATCAACACTCTGGGGATGTTAGTTTATCAACACTCTGGGGGGGTTAGTTTATCAACACTCTGTGGATGTTAGTTTATCAACACTCTGGGGGGGGTTAGTTTATCAACACTCTGGGGGGGTTAGTTTATCAACACTCTGGGGATGTTCGTTTATCTACACTCTGGGGGCGTTAGTTTACCAACACTCTGGGGATGTTAGTTTATCAACACTCTGCGGGGGTTAGTTTACCAACGCTCTGGGGGGGTTAGTTTATCAACACTCTGGGGGGGTAAGTTTACCAACACTCTGGGGATGTTAGTTTATCAACACTCTGGGGATGTTAGTTTATCAACACTCTGGAGGGGTTATTTTATCAACACTCTGGGGGGGTTAGTTTATCAACACTCTGGGGGGGGGTACGGTTACCAACACTCTGGGGATGTTAGTTTATCAACACTCTGGGGATGTTAGTTTACCAACACTGTGGGGATGTTAATTTATTAACACCCTGGGGGGGTTAGTTTACCAACACTCTGGGGATGTTAGTTTATCAACACTGGGGATGTTAGTTTATCAACACTCTGGAGATGTTAGTTTATCAACACTCTGGGGATGTTAGTTTATCAACACTCTGGGGATATTAGTTTATCAACACTCTGGGGGGTTTCGTTTACCAACACTCTGGGCGGGTTAGTTTACCAACACTCTGGGGGTGTTAGTTTATCAACACTCTGGGGGGGTTATTTTATCAACACTTTGGGGGGGGGGGGGTTAGTTTTTCAACACTCTGGGGGGGGGGGGGTACTTTTACCAACACTCTGGGGATGTTAGTTTATCAACACTCTGGGGATGTTAGTTTACCAACACTTTGGGGATGTTAGTTTATCAACACCCTGGGGGGGTTAGTTTACCAACACTCTGGGGATGTTAGTTTATCAACACTCTGGGGGGGTAAGTTTACCAACACTCTGGGGGGGTTAGTTTATCAACACTCTGGGGGGGTTAGTTTATCAACGCTCTGGGGGGGTTAGTTTATCAACACTCTGGGGGGGTAAGTTTACCAACACTCTGGGGATGTAAGTTTACCAACACTCTGGGGATGTTAGTTTATCAACACTCTGGGGATGTTAGTTTATCAACTTCTGGGGGGGTTAGTTTATCAAAACTCTGGGGATGTTAGTTTATCAACACTCTGGGGGGGTAAGTTTACCAACACTCTGGGGGGGTTAGTTTATCAACACTCTGGGGGGGTTAGTTTATCAACACTCTGGGTATGTTAGTTTATCAACACTCTGGGGGGGTTAGTTTATCAACACTCTGGGGGGGTTAGTTTATCATCACTCTGGGGATGTTAGTTTACCAACACTCTGGGGATGTTAGTTTATCAACACTCTGGGGATGTTAGTTTATAAACACTCTTGGGGGTTAGTTTATCAACACTCTGGGGGGTTAGTTTATCAACACTCTGGGGATGTTAGGTCATCAACACTCTGGGGATGTTAGTTTATCAACACTCTGGGGGGGTTAGTTTATCAACACTCTGGGGATGTTAGTTTATCAACACTCTGGGGGGGTAAGTTTACCAACACTCTGGGGATGTTAGTTTATCAACACTCTGGAGGGGTTATTTTATCAACACTTTGGGGGGGTTAGTTTATCAACACTCTGGGGGGGGGTACGGTTACCAACACTCTGGGGATGTTAGTTTATCAACACTCTGGGGATGTTAGTTTACCAACACTGTGGGGATGTTAGTTTATTAACACCCTGGGGGGGTTAGTTTACCAACACTCTGGGGGGGTTAGTTTATCAACACTCTGGGGATGTTAGTTTATCAACACTCTGGGGGGGTAAGTTTACCAACACTCTGGGGGGGTTAGTTTATCAACACTCTGGGGGGGTTAGTTTATCAACGCTCTGGGGGGGATAGTTTATCAACACTCTGGGGGGGGTAAGTTTACCAACACTCTGGGGATGTTAGTTTATCAACACTCTGGAGATGTTAGTTTATCAACACTCTGGGGATGTTAGTTTATCAACACTCTGGGGGGGTTAGTTTATCAACACTCTGGGGATGTTAGTTTATCAACACTCTGGGGGGGTAAGTTTACCAACACTCTGGGGGGGTTAGTTTATCAACACTCTGGGGGGGTTAGTTTATCAACACTCTGGGGATGTTAGTTTATCAACACTCTGGGGGGATTAGTTTATCAACACTCTGGGGGGGTTAGTTTATCAACACTCTGGGGATGTTAGTTTATCAACACTCTGGGGGGGTTAATTTATCAACACTCTGGGGATGTTAGTTTATCAACACTCTGGGGGGGTTAGTTTATCAACACTCTGGGGGGGTTAGTTTATCAACACTCTGGGGATGTTCGTTTATCTACACTCTGGGGGCGTTAGTTTACCAACACTCTGGGGATGTTAGTTTATCAACACTCTGCGGGGGTTAGTTTACCAACGCTCTGGGGGGGTTAGTTTATCAACACTCTGGGGGGGTAAGTTTACCAACACTCTGGGGATGTTAGTTTATCAACACTCTGGGGATGTTAGTTTATCAACACTCTGGAGGGGTTATTTTATCAACACTCTGGGGGGGTTAGTTTATCAACACTCTGGGGGGGGGGGGTACGGTTACCAACACTCTGGGGATGTTAGTTTATCAACACTCTGGGGATGTTAGTTTACCAACACTGTGGGGATGTTAATTTATTAACACCCTGGGGGGGTTAGTTTACCAACACTCTGGGGATGTTAGTTTATCAACACTCTGGGGATGTTAGTTTATCAACACTCTGGAGATGTTAGTTTATCAACACTCTGGGGATGTTAGTTTATCAACACTCTGGGGATATTAGTTTATCAACACTCTGGGGGGTTTCGTTTACCAACACTCTGGGCGGGTTAGTTTACCAACACTCTGGGGGTGTTAGTTTATTAACACTCTGGGGGGGGGTTAGTTTATCAACACTCTGGGGGGGGTTAGTTTACCAACACTCTGGGGGTGTTAGTTTACCAACACTCTGGGGGGGTTAGTTTACCAACACTATGGGGAAGTTTATTTATCAACACTCTGTCGATGTTAGTTTATCAACACCCTGGGGGGGATAGTTTACCAACACTCTGGGGGGGTTAGTTTATCAACACTCTGGGGATGTTAGTTTATCAACACTCTGGGGATGTTAGTTTATCAACACTCTGGGGATGTTAGTTTATCAACACTCTGGAGGGGTTATTTTATCAACACTCTGGGGGGGTTAGTTTATCAACACTCTGGGGGGGTACGTTTACCAACACTCTGGGGATGTTAGTTTATCAACACTCTGGGGATGTTAGTTTACCAACACTGTGGGGATGTTAGTTTATTAACACCCTGGGGGGGTTAGTTTACCAACACTCTGGGGGGGTTAGTTTATCAACACTCTGGGGATGTTAGTTTATCAACACTCTGGGGGGGTAAGTTTACCAACACTCTGGGGGGGTTAGTTTATCAACACTCTGGGGGGGTTAGTTTATCAACGCTCTGGGGGGGGGTTAGTTTATCAACACTCTGGGGGGGTAAGTTTACCAACACTCTGGGGATGTTAGTTTATCAACACTCTGGGGATGTTAGTTTATCAACACTCTGGAGATGTTAGTTTATCAACACTCTGGGGATGTTAGTTTATCAACACTCTGGGGGGGGGGGTTAGTTTATCAACACTCTGGGGGGGTAAGTTTACCAACACTCTGGGGGGGTTAGTTTATCAACACTCTGGGGATGTTAGTTTATCAACACTCTGGGGGGGTTAGTTTATCAACAGTCTGGGGGGGTTAGTTTGTCAACACTCTGGGGATGTTAGTTTATCAACACTCTGCGGGGGTAAGTTTACCAACACTCTGGGGGGGTAAGTTTACCAACACTCTGGGGGGGTTAGTTTATCAACACTCTGGGGGGGTTAGTTTATCAATGCTCTGGGGGGGTTAGTTTATCAACACTCTGGGGGGTTAAGTTTACCAACACTCTGGGGATGTTCGTTTATCAACACTCTGGGGGCGTTAGTTTACCAACACTCTGGAGATGTTAGTTTATCAACACTCTGCGGGGGTTAGTTTACCAACGCTCTGGGGGGGGTTAGTTTATCAACACTCTGGGGGGGTTCATTTACCAACACTCTGGGCGGGTTAGTTTACCAACACTCTGGGGGTGTTAGTTTATCAACACTCTGGGGGGGGTTAGTTTACCAACACTCTGGGGGTGTTAGTTTACCAACACTCTGGGGGGGTTAGTTTACCAACACTATGGGGAAGTTTGTTTATCAACACTCTGTCGATGTTAGTTTATCAACACCCTGGGGGGGTTAGTTTACCAACACTCTGGGGGGGTTAGTTTATCAACACTCTGTGGGTGTTAGTTTATCAACACTCTGGGGGGGTTAGTTTATCAACACTCTGTGGGTGTTAGTTTATCAACACTCTGTCGATGTTAGTTTATCAACACTCTGGGGGGGTTATTTTATTAAAACTCTGTTGGGGTTAGTTTACCAACGCTCTGGGGGGGTTGGTTTATCAACACTCTGGGGGGTAAGTTTACCAACACTCTGGGGATGTTAGTTTATCAACACTCTGGGGATGTTAGTTTATCAACACTCTGGGGGGGTTATTTTATCAACACTTTGGGGGGGGGGGGGGGGGGTAGTTTTTCAACACTCTGGGGGGGGTACGTTTACCAACACTCTGGGGATGTTTGTTTATCAACACTCTGGGGGGGTTAGTTTACCAACACTCTGGGGATGTTAGTTTATCAACACTCTTGGGGGGTTAGTTTATCAACACTCTGGGGGGGTTAGTTTATCAACACTCTGGGGATGTTAGTTTATCAACACTGGGAATGTTAGTTTATCAACACTCTGGGGGGGGTTAGTTTATCAACACTCTGGGGATGTTAGTTTATCAACACTCTGGGGGGGTTAGTTTATCAGCACTCTGGGGGGTTAGTTTATCAACACTCTGGGGGGGTTCGTTTATCAACACTCTGGAGATGTTAGTTTATCAACACTCTGGTGATGTTAGTTTATCAACACTCTGGGGATGTTCGTTCATCAACACTCTGGGGGGGGTTAGTTTACCAACACTCTGGGGATGTTAGTTTATCAACACTCTGGTGATGTTAGTTTACCAACACTCTGGAGGGGTTAGTTCATCAACACTCTGGGGATGTTAGTTTATCAACACTCTGGGGGGGTTAGTTTATCAGAACTCTGGGGTGGTTAGTTTATCAACACTCTGGGGGGGTTAGTTTATCAACACTCTGGGGATGTTAGTTTATCAACACTCTGGGGGGGTTAGTTTACCAACACTCTGGGGATGTTAGTTTATCAACACTCTGGGGATGTTAGTTTACCAACACTCTGGTGGGGTTAGTTTATCAACACTCTGGGGGGGTACGTTTACCAACACTCTGGGGATGTTAATTTATCAACACTCTGGGGGGGTTAGTTTACAAACACTCTGGGGATGTTAGTTTATCAACACTCTGGGGGGGTTAGTTTTATCAACACTGGGGATGTTAGTTTATCAACACTCTGGGGGGGTTAGTTTATCAACACTCTGGGGATATTAGTTTACCAACACTCTGGGGATGTTAGTTTATCAACACTCTGGGGATGTTAGTTCATCAACACTCTGGGGGGGTAAGTTTACCAACACTCTGGGGATGTTAGTTTATCAACACTCTGGGGGGGTTAGTTTACCAACACACGTGTATATAGACAAGTTATCATTACTCATTGTGTATTTATTATTACTTTTATTATTACGTGTTATACTTTTCTATTATTTCTCTATTTTCTTTCTCTGTATTGTTGGGAAGGGCCCGTAAACATTTCACTGTTAGTCTGTACCTGTTGTTTATGAAGCATGTGATGCATAACATTTGATTTGATTTGATACAGCCTACAGTGTTAAAACAACACCTCTAAACAAGTTATTGTAACACCACAGGTGTTAATTCCCCAACACTGATCAAGTGTAACAGCATCAGCTCTAATAAGTGTTAATTTAAGTGGGAATTTGCAACACCCACATTATTAGGTACCCGACACTCTGGGGGGGTTAGTTTATCAACACTCTGGGGGGGTTAGTTTACCAACACTCTGGGGGGGTTAGTTTATCAACACTCTGGGGGGGTTAGTTTATCAACACTCTGGGGATGTTTGTTTATCAACACTCTGGGGATGTTAGTTTATCAACAATCTGGGGGGGGGGGGGGGGGGTAGTTTACCAACACTCTGGGGGGGGGTTAGTTTACCAACACTCTGGGGGGGTACGTTTACCAACACTCTGGGGGGGTTAGTTTACCAACACTCTGGGGGGGGGTTAGTTTATCAACACTCTGGGGATGTTAGTTTATCAACACTCTGGGGGGGTTAGTTTACCAACACTCTGGGGATGTTAGTTTATCAACACTCTGGGGATGTTAGTTTACCAACACTCTGGGGGGGTTAGTTTATCAACACTCAGTGGGGGTACGTTTACCAACACTCTGGGGATGTTAGTTTATCAACACTCTGGGGGGGGTTAGTTTACCAACACTCTGGGGATGTTAGTTTATCAACACTCTGGGGGGGTTAGTTTATCAACACTCTGGGGGGGTTAGTTTATCAACACCCTGGGGGGGTTAGTTTATCAACACTCTGGGGATGTTTGTTTATCAACACTCTGGGGATGTTAGTTTATCAACACTCTGGGGGGGGGGGGGGGGGGGGTAGTTTACCAACACTCTGGGGGGGGGATAGTTTACCAACACTCTGGGGGGGTTAGTTTACCAACACTCTGGGGGGGGGTTAGTTTATCAGCACTCTGGGGGGGTTAGTTTATCAACACTCTGGGGATGTTAGTTTATCAACACTCTGGGGATGTTAGTTTACCAACACTCTGGGGGGGTTAGTTTATCAACACTCAGTGGGGGTACGTTTACCAACACTCTGGGGATGTTAGTTTATCAACACTCTGGGGGGGGTTAGTTTACCAACACTCTGGGGATGTTAGTTTATCAACACTCTGGGGGGGTTAGTTTATCAACACTCTGGGGGGGTACGTTTACCAACACTCTGGGGGGGTTAGTTTACCAACACTCTGGGGGTGTTAGTTTATCAACACTCTGGAGGGGTTATTTTATCAACACTTCGAAAAGTGTTCGTTTAACACTATTTGAAATGGTCACATATAATTTCTAAGAAAGTGTTACATTTAACACTGTCGCCATAAAAATTCTGATCGCAAATTGTGTGTGTGTGTCCGTGTAAGAGAGAGAGAGAGCGTCAGTGACTGTCTTAGCTTCTCTGGCTTATTCTCATGGTTCCCTCTGGTCCGATTCAGAGACAGGCCTTTCAGATGGGTGTGTAAGTGTGTGTGTGTGTGTATGTGTATGTGTGTGTCAGTCAAGACCCAGCAGGACTAAGAATAGCTTGCGCTGTATTAGGCTGTCAGCTTGAGAGAGAGAGAGAGAGAGAGAGAGAGAGAGAGAGAGAGAGAGAGAGAGAGAGAGAGAGAGAGAGAGAGAGAGAGAGAGAGAGAGAGAGAGAGAGAGAGAGAGAGAGAGAGAGATGCCAGAGAGACGATAAGAGAAGAGAGATGGATACTGCTGGAGGGCTACTCTTTGGCTCTACCGTGTGGGTGACAGCCAACTCACTTATGGTATACTGTGTGTCTCTCTCTCTCTCTCTCTCATTCACTCACTCACTTCCTCACTCACTCTCAAACACACACACACACACACACACTGTCTGTGAGGAAGGAATCAGACTTCCTGTTATAGCAGTAGGTTACATTTAACCACGGCTTATTGAATTGACATCGACTCCCCTGTTTTCACCAGCCCGTGTGTGTGTGTGTGTGTGTGTGTGTGTGTGTGTGTGTGTGTGTGTGTGTGTGTGTGTGTGTGTGTGTGTGTGTGTGTGTGTGTGTGTGTGTGTGTGTGTGTGTGTGTGTGTGTGTGTGTGTGTGAGTGACGTGATAGGTGATTACGTCCGTCCCACCCTCCAGACAGACACGTGCTGATTTAAAGAGATTAGAGTTTATTACATCTTCTCCATGCTAAATGACGTAAATGTAATGTAATGTACACAACAGTGTGTGTGTTTTGTGTGTGTTCTGCATGCACCAAGACAACTGTCAGCTAGTAGTGAAACCTTTCTGAAACTCTTTATCTCACAGTGAAAATCATATTACCACCACTGCTCTTTTATAGGGCAATCAAATAAAAACCATGCACACACACGTACGCACACACACACACACACACAATGAGGAATTATTTGGCTTTAGTTTTTATTGTGCTGCTTATTTATTAAAGGGTTTATTTTTAAATGATTTTTTTTATTTTAGTGATTTGGTGGATGGTCTTATCCAGAGTGACTTCCAGTAGGGAGTGCATATATTTTCATACTTTTTCGTACTGGTCCCCTGTGTGAATCGAACCCAAGTCTGTCTATAAAATGTCATTTTTGTTACACATTTAACCAGAACCATGCATAATGCACATTCGCTAATAATGACTAACTTAATGACTAACCTGTGTTACAGAAAATTAACACAGGTCACATAAACAATCTCTCAAGCCCATTTAAATCTTTATATTTAAAGTTTAGCCAACTTGGATCTATTTGCTTGCTAAGAAGGTTGAACAGTTGAATTGTTATGAACACACCCTTCTGTCCGTCTCCAGCTGTTTGAACAGCATGTTAGGTTTCCACTTTGTTCAGATGTTGAAATCCAGTGGCCTACCTTATTTCTCAGAATGAGAACGAGTTGCCAATTCCTTATATCATTATTTTATGCTTATTGCACATTTATAAAACACAGACTAGACAGCTAGTATAACAGTCTGGCTAAAATGCTGCCAGCGGTATGTGGTACTGCAATGCCGCGCGCAACAGAAACTGAGCATTAATTTTCCAGAATCATTGTACATTGATATTCCCGCTGTATTAGTATCTGCTCTGTGCTCAATTTGAGTTGTTGAGACATAAAAATGGTATCGTTAGAAAGGTTAACTTCTCTTCTAATACAGTAAAATAATGTCTCAATGTGTTTCGGTGTCTATATGCAGATTCTGTTGGACCAAACCTCAAACGCAAATAGCGAGGTGAAACCGCTTGTCAGAGAGGAAGTGATCTCTCATCTTTGTTGTTGTGAGTGGCAGGGGGAGGGGCTTGATGTGTGTGTGTAAACAGAGAGGAAGAGGTGAAGCGAGAGGTTTCACTCTTGCCAAAATCTATGCAAAAAAAGCCCAATGCATTTCTATGGGCTTATTTTTGGACCTAAGCTTGTCGCCTGCCTTCCCGCCTTTGGGACAACGACTCCCATTGTTAGGGTGGAGACATGAGCATCTGTCATTATATACAAAACTCTCTGGTGTAAATGGGAAGGTGCACACAGCACAGAAGGAGCGAAAGAGACAAGACCAAAAAGACAACATGAGAACAAGCAGACATAAACGTGATTCTTGTGATACAGGCATTTGGAATATTGCGCAAAAACATTAATTAAATATTAAATATATCGCCCAGCCCTAATTGAGCATGCACTGTGTGTGTATTTGTTTGTTTGAGAGAGAGAGAGAGAAAGGGAGCTTCTTCCTCTGTGTAATACAGGAGCTATCATTTTAACTCTTCTTCCTCTGTGTAATACAGTAGCTATCATTTTAACTCTTCATCCTCTGTGTATGTAATACAGTAGCTATATTTTAACCCTTCTTCCTCTGTGTAATACAGTAGCTATCATTTTAACCCTTCTTCCTCTGTGTAATACAGTAGCTATCATTTTAACCCTTCTTCCTCTGTGTAATACAGTAGCTATATTTTAACTCTTCTTCCTCTGTGTAATACAGTAGCTATAATTTTAACCCTTCTTCCTCTGTGTAATACAGTAGCTATAATTTTAACCCTTCTTCCACTGTGTAATACAGGAGCTATAATTGTTACTCAGGCAGAGTTAAAGTGCAAAGGGAAATGCTGTACTATAAGTCCACGGTTGTTCATATCCTCATTTTTGTATTTATGTGCCTGTTGCCTGCAGCGTCTCTGAGTGTGCGTGTGTGTGTGTTAGTGATGCGCTGTTGACTCATAACCCGCAGTCCCCGCAGTTATGTTGGCGAGGCAGGCGGGTTTAGTGTCATGAAATATTGTTTGGATGAAGGGCTGGTAAAAAACAAAACAAAAAACAATGCGTTAAAAATCCATGAATGTATCATTCTTGTGCAATTTATATCTATAGGCTACACTGAGGTTTTTCTTTCATAATTTTTATATGGCGTTTCTGCCTAAGCCTAAGCTAAAGGGCCTAACACGCCAAATACACGCCAATTCGCCAACTGCCAAATGCTTTTGGGAACATGGGCAGAAAACGTCACTCCACTGAGGCAAAAAGGACAATGTCGGAGTTTAATTCAATAAGAGTTGAACATAAAGAGAAGGGAGGACCAGAATAGTAGCCTAACGTTTGGGAAAGATGTTATGTGTGATGATTGTGAGGCGCTAGACAAATTCGATAGTCACAAGACGGGAACTTCAAATATGGCACATCAAGGCAACTGAACTGTTCAGATCGGTTAAATGAAATAGTAACTGAAATCTGGACACTGACTGTGGATCTATAACCTCTCACATAGCCTAATATAATATTAACTCCTGCAGAATTAAGCTGTTATTGCAGTAAAATGATACACCAAATGTACATTTTGACTCGAGAACAGGAGTTGAGAAATATGATTGATTTATTTCAGCATTTTTAGAGAATGAATGTGCAGTTACGGACCATCTGTAGAGGTGATATCTTTATTAGCATCATCAAAGCTCATAGTATTTCAACCACATAAAATATTAATCCAAACTGAACTGAATTCTTATCAGAAACATGTTAGGTCGTTTTCACAGCTTTTAAATCCCTTAAAACCGATCCTGTTTTTTTTTTGTTTTTTTGCATTTTCTCCCCGGTCCCTAAATGTCTTCGCTGCGCTATAGACGCAGAGATGAAAGAGAAAACTTTACCGATGTCAACTAGATTGAAACATTCATTCTATGGATGTAGGACATATTTTCTGGTGAGCAAGGGTTTATTTAGTCTTCTAGGGGAACATATAACGACAGAAGAGAAGCTGCATGTATCTAATTATAGACAAGTTGACTAACAAATAGCCGACCAACATGTCAGAAATTATAATCAGAAACATATCTAAATCAGGCAAAAAATATGTATAATTTTCCTAACCCTGTAGTCTCAACAACAATTGAAACTGGAATTCCAGTTGACTTCCTGATTTGACTGGAATTGACCTCTAACCTCATGCCTCTGAACCTTAAACTCCAGTAGTCCTGGAGACGTAGTCCCAAACCAAGCATGTCAGAGTAGGAGTGTTGTTCTAGGGTCTCCACTGACATCAATCTCTTTCATTGTGTAAAAAACTAATAGATATTGTATTCCGTTTTTGTATCCAATTATTTATTTTTTTATGAAGGGTTCAGTTTTAACACAACGTATTTTATATAACCACTATCAACTAACCGAGACCACAGCAAAAATCTGCTTTTGTCACGATCGTCTTCCAAAGGAGTAGACCAATACGCAGCGTGTTGAGCGAACATGATTGACTTTATTAATTAAGTGCCAAAACCAAAACAATAGACGATTCGTAAAGTCCACAGTAACAATGACTGACAAGGAACAAAAACCCACAACACCCAAAGGAAAACATACAGATTAAATATGGCTCCCAATCAGAGACAACCAGCCCACAGCTGACACTCGTTGCCCCTGATTGGGAGTCATTATCTCAAACATAGAAATGAACCCAACAGAAATACCAACATAGAAATACACCCAATGAAAGAACACACCCTGGCTCAATATACAGAGTCCCGGAGCCAGAGCGTGACAGTACCCCCCCCTAAAGGCGCGGACTGCGACCGCGCCTCAACAAGGGCCAAACAAGGGAGGGCTGGGTGGGCACACCTCCTCGGCGGCGGCTCTGGCTCCGGCCTTGATCCCCACCTCCTTTCCAACCCCCCAAAGTACCCCCGGTCCTGTCTAGCCCCGTTGGCCGGAGCCGGACTGACGACACGCGCCCCTGGCTTGGTGCGTGGAGGACGAACAGGCCTTACCAGGCTGACGACGCACACCGTAGGCCTGGCGCGTGGAGCAGGGACAGGCCGGACCGGGCAGACGAAGCGCACCCCTGACTTGGTGCGGAGAGCAGGAACGGGCCGGACAGGGCTGACGACGCACACCACTGGCTTGGTGCGGGAAGCTTGGATGGGCCGGACTGGGCTGGCGACGCGCACCACAGACTTGGTGCGGAGAGCAGGAACGGGCCGGACAGGGCTGACGAAACGCACCACAGACTTGGTGCGGGGAGCGGGACTGGGCCGGACTGGGCTGTTGACGCACACCGTAGACTTGGTGCGTGGAGCAGGAACAGGCCGAGCAGGGCTGTCGACGCACACCGTAGACTTGGTACGTGGAGCAGGAACAGGCCGGACAGGGCTGTCGACGCACACCGTAGGCTTAGTGCGAGGAGCAGGAACAGGCCGGGCAGGGCTGGCGACGCACACCGTAGGTTTGGTGCGTGGAGCAGGGACAGGCCGGGCTGGGTTGACGACGCACCCCGTAGGCTTGGTGCGTGGAGCAGGGACAGGCCGGACAGGGCTGGCGACGCACACCGTAGGCTTGGTGCGTGGAGCAGGAACAGGCCGGGCTGGGCTGACGACGCACACCGTAGGTTTTGTGCGTGGAGCAGGAACAGGCCGGGCTGGGCTGGCGACGCACCCCGTAGGCTTTGTGCGTAGAGCAGGAACAAGCCGGGCTGGGCTGGCGACGCACACCGTAGGTTTTGTGCGTGGAGCAGGAACAGGCCGGGCTGGGCTGGCGACGCACACCGTAGGCTTTGTGCGTAGAGCAGGGACAGGCCGGGCTGGGCTGGCGACGCACACCGTAGGCTTGATGCGAGAAGCAGGAACAGGCCGGGCTGGGCTGGCGACGCACACCGTAGGTTTTGTGCGTGGAGCAGGAACAGGCCGGGCTGGGCTGGCGACGCACACCGTAGGTTTTGTGCGTGGAGCAGGAACAGGCCGGGCTGGGCTGGCGACGCACCCCGTAGGCTTTGTGCGTAGAGCAGGAACAGGCCGGGCTGGGCTGGCGACGCACACCGTAGGCTTGATGCGAGAAGCAGGAACAGGCCGGGCTGGGCTGGCGACGTACACCGTAGGCTTAGTACGTGGAGCAGGAACCGGCCGGGCTGGACTGGCGACGCACACCGTGGGCTTGGTGCGTGGAGTAGGAACAGGCCGGTCCGTACTGGGAACACACACCACTGGCCTTAACCGGGGATCAGGAACGGGCCGGACCGGACTGGTAACACACCTCAGTCTCTCACGCCG
Source organism: Coregonus lavaretus (assembly GCF_964263955.1). NCBI lineage: Eukaryota > Metazoa > Chordata > Actinopteri > Salmoniformes > Salmonidae > Coregonus > Coregonus lavaretus. Next base: position 39,669,041 of record NC_140015.1, on the reverse strand, counting down.
TGCCTCAACTACTTCCCTCCCTCTACTCGCCAATGGCTCCCGTAATCCGGTAGCCTTCTCTCCACGTCTCCCTGTGGCAGCCTCCTGCTGCCCAGCCGCCCAAGCCATGTGCCCCCCCCCAAAAACGTTTTGGGGTTGCCTCTCGTCCCTCCGACGATGGCCCTGCTGACGCCGTTGCTCCTCTCTCAGTCGCCTCTCCACTGTTTTACTCCATGGCCGGCGATCCATCCCATCCAGGATTTCCTCCCAAGTCCAAGACCCTTTTCCATCCAAAATCTCCTCCCATGTCCAGACCCTTGGCTCCTGGACACGCTGCTTGGTCCTGGTACGGTGGGTTTTTCTGTCACGATCGTCTTCCAAAGGAGTAGACCAATACGCAGCGTGTTGAGCGAACATGATTGACTTTATTAATTAAGTGCCAAAACCAAAACAATAGACGATTCGTAAAGTCCACAGTAACAATGACTGACAAGGAACAAAAACCCACAACACCCAAAGGAAAACATACAGATTAAATATGGCTCCCAATCAGAGACAACCAGCCCACAGCTGACACTCGTTGCCCCTGATTGGGAGTCATTATCTCAAACATAGAAATGAACCCAACAGAAATACCAACATAGAAATACACCCAATGAAAGAACACACCCTGGCTCAATATACAGAGTCCCGGAGCCAGAGCGTGACAGCTTTTCATTTAACTTTCATTCATCTGCATGTCCAGCCCTTATATTTAGCCTCACAATGAAGTGTTTTACCATGTTATTTTCAGGACAACCAGGGCTATAATACAACACAAAACAATTTCACATAAACAGTTGCGTTCATAAGTTTTATTGACAAATGTCAAGGTCAGCCAAAGCAAAAACCTTATACAAATGAATTTATATGAATGCTGCAACTACAGAAATTGTAGACACTATGTTCTCGGATTTCCTATGATAAGTCGCTCTCGATAAGAGCGTCTGCTAAATGACTAAAATATAAATATAAATATAAATATAATATAAATATATATAGAAATATAGAAATATATATAAATATAAGAACCCCTTACCTTGTAATGACTCTTGTGCAGCTTGTGAGATTCATAGAGTGTGCGTGTGTCACGCCCTGACCTATATAACTCTAGTTAGTTTGGTCAGGGTGTGAATATTATGTGTGTGTTTTTCTATGTGTGGATTCTATGTTTGTATTTCTATGTTTGGCCGGGTGTGATTCCCAATCAGAGGCAGCTGTCGCTCGTTGTCTCTGATTGGGGATCATACTTAGGCAGCCAGTTTTCCTGCCTGTGTTGTGGGATCTTGTTTGTGTTCGGTGTTTGGCTTGTTAGTGTATAGCCTGCCGACGTCACGTTTCGTTGTTTATTGATTTGTTGTATGTTTATTGTTTAATAAACATGTATGCATTTCACACTGTGCCTTGGTCTGACCCGTTCTTCAACGACCGTGACAGCGTGTGTTTACGTGTGTGTGTTTACGTGTGCATGTTTGTGAGAGTCTCAGCTTTCGATAGCTTTTAATAGTTTGTAGCTCAACCATTCTGACTCTACAGACATTTTTGTAAAAAGACCCGGTCCCCTTCAGGATCCGCCTTTGTCTCACAAACACCGCTCTAGCTGAGCCCCCGTCAATCACACTATGATTTCCCAAATTTACCCAATTGCAGAAAAATCATTTATATCAGTAAAAACTATAACTAACTGATAGGTCGACCTTTACTTGTTATTTCTGTGAACTTCATTATCCTCCCTCCTCATGGGGGAGAGAAATTTGAAAATATATTAATGATATGTGGGTTTTTGGTAACAGAATTTCAAGGCACAAGGCAATGTTTCTTAAACTTCAGGAAGACCGACAAATTCTCCTAAACTAAATATACGGGTTGACATTAGTTGTCAGGGGTTTTTACTTCAATATTGTTTTGATGTATTTCTAATACCCTTTAAGACTTTTTCTCGTAGATGTTTTCTAAGACCCCTTTTCCATCTGTTTGACAAGAAATCAAAGCCTTTGCTTATTCCTAAAATGGAAAACGGTTGAAACATGTATATTTGCACTGTAAAAACGAATTAGTTGTTTCAACTTGTTATTTCCAGTCATGAAGTTGCATGGACTATATCAAGTTATACAAACTTACTCCAAATTTACTTTGGCTAATAAAAAATAGTTAAGTGAACTTCACCAATGCTTAAACTAACACTGAACTGACTTTGACTGAGTCAACTTCAACATTTTCCAGTATAACCTACTATTTATAGTTGAATACATTTACATTTTAGTCAATGCTTGACTTGGACTGAAATAGGTGCCAGTACTCAATTCGGGTTCCGGTACTGTTTATATTTAGTTGCAGGAGCTCCACAATACTTTTGAGCTAACATTATATAAGAGGAACAGGAGCTCAAGCATTAGAACATTTGAGGTGCCAGTACTCAGCTCCGGTGAGCTCTTGCCAATGTCAAGCACTGGTTTTAGTAAAGATAACTAGCCATTTTGAAATTACTTTACATTTTCAATTAATCTAACTTACACTGAAGTAGAGTATATAAACATTGACTAATCAACCTTAACCCTAACCTTAACAAGGATATAATAAAGATGTCAATAGGGAACGTTTTGCTCCTATCTGTCTCTTGCTCATGTATGTGTGAGCTTTTTCACTTTAACTACAATAACGTTCTCAGTAACTGTTACAGAAACTTTTCACTTGTTACTTTTTACATGTGGTTGTTTATATACCTTTGTTGAATGTACTAACTGAAGTCGCTCTGGTTTAAAAGCGTCTGCTAAATGAACAAAATGGAAACGTAAAAATGAACAGTTGCAAAGCATGCTGGGTATTATTCTATTGAGCTCTGCCCCCAAAAAACAAGTTTAAGTCATCTGAATTTCCATTTTTTGTCAACACAACTGTTATTTTGCTTCAGTTAATTGGACTTCATGGTTGTGCATTTCTAAGTTGAGTAAACACAGTTCTTAGCTGATTCAACTTGATTTCGTATGTTAAGAGAATTTTATACATTGTAGCTGTCTTAACTTGAAATTTTATGTCAATACAACTGTTATGTTGCTTTAGTTGATTTGACTTTTTGGTTGTGACTTGAAATTCGAGTGAACACATTTCTCTTTCCTAACTGAACTTGATTGTATACATTCTGACAGTGAAGTCAACTCAACTAATTTTGCAAATTTAGTTGACTTGGCTAGATAAAATGAGTAATTTTGACTGAATCTCAATAACTTTTATTTCTAAAAATAAATATAGACTCTTAGCTTTCATTTGACACCCAATTTGACACGCTCCTATCAACTTCACATGTTGTTGCTCATGTGTCCTTTCACATGGAAATGACATACAGATTTCAAAATAGTAGTACTAGTTTTAAGTGTAATATAAAAAAATGACTGTGGTGCACATTAATGTTATAAATGTATTGTTCAATTTATCATTATCGTGATAATTCAGTCAATTTATCGTGATATGGATTATTGTCCATATCGCCCAGCTAGATAGGACTCTGCTGCTCCTACCTCTGATGTGGTGTGGTACTGTAGGGGTCTGCTGTAGCTTCCTCTCCTGGTAAATGGTCCCACTGCCGACTGTGTTTTGATGTTGTCTGACTGCTCGGTGAACAGAACTACATTAATCTGGCTGACTGGGATGCCAAGGGAGGGAGTCCTGGCATGATAGTCACAAACAAAACAGAACAAACCCACTGGGCACAGACGTCAGTTCAACATCTAGTTTTGATTTACATTTGGTTGAGTTTGTCAACTAATGTGAATTCAATGTGAAATCAACAAAAAATGTCACCATGTCGTTGGATTTAGGTTGCAAGTTAAGTGAAAAAAAGACACAAATCCCTTATGTTGATTACTTTTTGCAAATCCAAACAGTTTTCCACGTTGATTCAACGTCATCACATTTGATGTATTTGTTGAAATGACGTGGAAACAACGTTTTGTTTTTTCCCAGTGGGAAGCCGCCGTAGAGACCCTGAGAGGAGAAATCACCCATCCACTTGATTGCTCTGGGGTGGATTCACAGATCTAGGATTGGAGTTCCCCCCTAGGTACATTCTAGGATTCTAGAATGTTCTAGGATCATCATTCTAGGATTCTCTTCCCCTCCCCCAATCATCACCTTTAGTGGGTCAGCGTCTAGGGGCAACTTCACACACACCCACTTGGTTCTCAAGCTGTCTATTGGGCAATGTCATCTTCCTTTCTCAGCGTTATGACTTAGCTAAAACCCTTTTAAATTAGTCCAATGCTGCATCCCAAATTGCACCTATGCTGTATCCCAAATTGCACCTTATTCCCTATTTAGTGCAGTTCTTTTGACCATAGCCCATAGAGTGCACTTTGACCAGGGCCCAAAGTAGTGCTCTATATAGGGAATAGGGTGTTATTTTAACACATAAATATTGATGGATGAAGTGTTTGGGGATACAAAGCACAGTCCTGTCCTTCAAAAGCCCAGCTCTGCCCTTCTTAAAACAAAACACAACGCACATTCCTGTCCTTCTCAAGTCAACCATGTAACTCAAATCCCAAATGGATGGCATCTGGGCTTTTCTGTTCAGGGTTTAATAACTTTAGAGGGCAAACTCAGACAGTGAGGTAAGAGGACGATCGGAGTGGGATCCCCCTGGCACTTTGGAAGAGATTCTGGGTAGAATTGAAAGAGAACTGGTCTGGTGTGTGTGTGTGTTTGTGGGGAGATGGGGGTTTAAAGTCTTGGGTTTTAAAGCCATAATAAAGTGAATTATATCCACTGATCACTTCCCATTCCTTAAACCTCTTGTACGAAAGTAGCTTTAAGGCTCGATTCAATCTGTAGCGCAGAATATCTGCGTTGTAGTGCGGTTCACATTTACATGTAATTATCAATTGAGCCGACATATGCAGCGTTTGCTGTGAATTCAGTCTCCGCAACCGTACGAACGTTGCCATTCATTGTCAGTGGCGCTATAAAGCGGATCTTCAGTGTCCACGGATTGAATTGAGCCCTCACTGTTTTCAGAATCTTTGTCCTGTTATTTAGACTGATGGATTCTCCCCCACGAACGGCTCTCCTAGTGCGGTCATAAATCCCACTCCAAGTCCCCACGAACGGCTCTCCTAGTGCTGTCATGAATCCCACTCCAAGTCCCCACGAACGGCTCTCCTAGTGCGGTCATAAATCCCACTCCAAGTCCCCACGAACGGCTCTCCTAGTGCTGTCATGAATCCCACTCCAAGTCCCCACGAACGGCTCTCCTATTGCTGTCATGAATCCCACTCCAAGTCCCCACGAACGGCTCTCCTAGTGCTGTCATGAATCCCACTCCAAGTCCCCACAAACGGCTCTCCTAGTGCGGTCATGAATCCCACTCCAAGACACTGGTTGCATCCCAAATGGAATCCTATTCCCATTTGGGAAACATAAAAAAAATATTGATGGATGAAGTGTTTGTTGATACAAAGCACAACCTTCCCTTCAAAAGCCTGGCTCTGCCCTTCTTACAACACAACACAAAGCACAGTCCTGTCCTTCTCAAGTGAACCACTTAACTGATGTCCCATATGGATGGTTTGAGGATTATGATTGTCTCTGGGCCTTTCTGTTCAGGATTTAACTTTAGAGGACAAACTCAGAGAGAGGTCAGAGGAGGTCAGAGGAGGATCGGAGTTGGATTCTTATGGTTCTTTGGAAGAGATTCTGGGGAGAATTAAAGAGAACTGGTTATATTGTTGTTATTTTCAGTGTCATAAAAAGTGAATTTCCTCCACTAAACACTTCTAAATCCTAAAATATGTTTTATAAAAATATCTTTGCTGTTTTTAAATTCTCTATCCTGTCATTTAGACTGATTTGATCGTATGATTCCCCCATGGATGTTTGTCTGTTATTGCAATGAATCCCACTCCAATACCCTATGGGCCCTCGTCAAAAATAGTACACTACTTAGGAAATAGGGTGTCATTTGGGACTCATCCACTGAGCATACGGATTGAGATAAAACAGTACTTAACAAGGCAGTAACACAGCCTATTAGATTTGATTGGAAACTAGCTCTACCAGATAGAGAGAAGTGTCTTTATGCTGAGGTGTTCATGACTGGAATATTTTATCTGCAGTTAAGGGGAGCTGGGTGTCCTGGAGGGAGTTGCCTGGAAGCTTTGTAGGTATTCCCAGGTTTATCAGAAATCCTGGTTATATGATTCCCATAATCAAGAGGGAATTAGCAGGAAATTAGAAAATCTCCATATCGAACATTTTGGGAAAACATGGGAATTTTGGGAAAGTTACTGGATTTTCCAACGCTTTTCGTAGCTAATGTGGTACTTTATTTCTCTGTAAGACTCAGCCTCACGCCACTTATAAAAATAAATTGAAGAGTTACAGTAGGTTTCATTCACGCACAGAATATTGACTGTCAAACATATTAGTCTCGTGGCTGTGCGGCCCCAAAAGAGTATTCAATGGTTTTGGTTTGAGGGAGAGGAGAATGAAGGCAACACGTCAATCTCATATTGGTAAAGAACGGTTGTACATTTCTTTCAACCAAACAGAGGCGAAAAGCAAGGATGAGGCATGGCTGGTGTTCTGGACGATTCCACTAGAACAGTCAGTCATGTTGTTGAGATAGACTCTCCGTTCTGTTGTCTCTGTAGTGTTTGTGTGTGTGACTGCGTTGTGTTGTCTCTGTAGTGTTTGTGTGTGTGACTGCGTTGTGTTGTCTCTGTAGTGTTTGTGTGTGTGTGACTCTGCGTTGTGTTCTCTCTGTAGTGTTTGTGTGTGTGACTGCGTTGGGTTGTCTCGGTAGTGTTTGTGTGTGTGACTCTGCGTTGTGTTGTCTCTGTAGTGTTTGTGTGTGTGTGACTCTGCGTTGTGTTGTCTCTGTAATGTTTGTGTGTGTGACTCTGCGTTGTGTTGTCTCTGTAATGTTTGTGTGTGTGACTCTGCGTTGTGTTCTCTCTGTAATGTTTGTGTGTGTGACTCTGCGTTGTGATGTCTCTGTAGTGTTTGTGTGTGTGTGTGAATCTATTATAGTGTGATAATAGCCCTTTTAGGTAAACTAGAGGCTACTTGACCCCTCAACCCACACATCACAGGAGAGGAGGAGGGGCCTCAACCCCATAGACATTACAGGAGAGGAGGAGGGGCCTCAACCCCGTAGACATCACAGGAGAGGAAGAGGGGCCTCAACACCATACACATCACAGGAGAGGAGGAGGGGCCTCAACACCATACACATCACAGGAGAGGAGGAGGGGCCTCAACACCATACACATCACAGGAGAGGAGGAGGGGAGGAAGAGAGGAGAGGAGGAGGGGTTGGGGGTGGGAGAGGGGTATTTTTAGGTCCCTGTACTTACTCCATACAACGTGGATCTGAACAGACAAAAGAATAGCTCAATACATTTTACTCCTCTGGGTTTCCAAAGCCAGCTCCTGGAAAAAGCAAAACCGTGTTGTTCTCTGGAGTTGTCTCATCTTGTTACCTTCTTTACTTTTCTTCCTCTAGTGGTGACCATGTTGTTATTGATTAATCTCCTGTTCCTCTAGTGGTGACCATGTTGTTATTGATTAATCTCCTGTTCCTCTAGTGGAGACCATGTTGTTATTGATTCATCTCCTGTTCCTCTAGTGGTGACCATGTTGTTATTGATTAATATACTGTTCCTCTAGTGGTGACCATGTTGTTATTGATTAATCTCCTGTTCCTCTAGTGGTGACCATGCTGTTATTGATTAATCTCCTGTTCCTCTAGTGGTGACCATGTTGTTATTGATTAATCTCCTGTTCCTCTAGTGGTGACCATGCAGTTATTGATTAATCTCCTGTTCCTCTAGTGGTGACCATGTTGTTATTGATTAATCTCCTGTTCCTCTAGTGGTGACCATGCTGTTATTGATTAATCTCCTGTTCCTCTAGTGGTGACCATGTTGTTATTGATTAATCTCCTGTTCCTCTAGTGGTGACCATGCTGTTATTGATTAATCTCCTGTTCCTCTAGTGGTAACCATGTTGTTATTGATTCATCTACTGTTCCTCTAGTGGTGACCATGCTGTTATTGATTAATCTCCTGTTCCTCTAGTGGTGACCATGTTGTTATTGATTAATCTCCTGTTCCTCTAGTGGTGACCATGCTGTTATTGATTAATCTCCTGTTCCTCTACTGGTGACCATGTTGTTATTGATTAATCTCCTGTTCCTCTAGTGGTGACCATGTTGTTATTGATTAATCTCCTGTTCCTCTAGTGGTGACCATGTTGTTATTGATTCATCTCCTGTTCCTCTAGTGGTGACCATGTTGTTATTGATTAATCTACTGTTCCTCTAGTGGTGACCATGTTGTTATTGATTAATCTCCTGTTCCTCTAGTGGTGACCATGCTGTTATTGATTAATCTCCTGTTCCTCTAGTGGTAACCATGTTGTTATTGATTCATCTACTGTCCCTCTAGTGGTGACCATGCTGTTATTGATTAATCTCCTGTTCCTCTAGTGGTGACCATGTTGTTATTGATTCATCTCCTGTTCCTCTAGTGGTGACCATGTTGTTATTGATTAATCTCCTGTTCCTCTAGTGGTGACCATGTTGTTATTGATTAATCTCCTGTTCCTCTAGTGGTGACCATGTTGTTATTGATTAATCTCCTGTTCCTCTAGTGGTGACCATGTTGTTATTGATTAATCTCATTTTCCTCTAGTGGTGACCATGTTGTTATTGATTAATCTCCTGTTCCTCTAGTGGTGACCATGTTGTTATTGATTAATCTCCTGTTCCTCTAGTGGTGACCATGTTGTTATTGATTAATCTCCTGTTCCTCTAGTGGTGACCATGTTGTTATTGATTCATCTCCTGTTCCTCTAGTGGTGACCATGTTGTTATTGATTAATCTACTGTTCCTCTAGTGGTGACCATGTTGTTATTGATTAATCTCCTGTTCCTCTAGTGGTGACCATGCTGTTAATGATTAATCTCCTGTTCCTCTAGTGGTAACCATGTTGTTATTGATTCATCTACTGTCCCTCTAGTGGTGACCATGCTGTTATTGATTAATCTCCTGTTCCTCTAGTGGTGACCATGTTGTTATTGATTAATCTCCTGTTCCTCTAGTGGTGACCATGTTGTTATTGATTAATCTCATTTTCCTCTAGTGGTGACCATGTTGTTATTGATTAATCTCCTGTTCCTCTAGTGGTGACCATGTTGTTATTGATTAATCTCCTGTTCCTCTAGTGGTGACCATGTTGTTATTGATTCATCTACTGTCCCTCTAGTGGTGACCATGCTGTTATTGATTAATATCCTGTTCCTCTAGTGGTGACCATGTTGTTATTGATTAATCTCCTGTTCCTCTAGTGGTGACCATGCTGTTATTGATTAATCTCCTGTTCCTCTAGTGGTAACCATGTTGTTATTGATTCATCTACTGTCCCTCTAGTGGTGACAATGCTGTTATTGATTAATATCCTGTTCCTCTAGTGGTGACTATGTTGTTATTATTAATCTCCTGTTCCTCTAGTGGTGACCATGTTGTTATTGATTAATCTCCTGTTCCTCTAGTGGTGACCATGTTGTTATTGATTCATCTCCTGTTCCTCTAGTGGTGACCATGTTGTTATTGATTAATCTACTGTTCCTCTAGTGGTGACCATGTTGTTATTGATTCATCTCCTGTTCCTCTAGTGGTGACCATGCTGTTATTGATGAATCTCCTGTTCCTCTAGTGGTGACCATGTTGTTATTGATTAATCTCCTGTTCCTCTAGTGGTGACCATGCTGTTATTGATTAATCTCCTGTTCCTCTAGTGGTAACCATGTTGTTATTGATTCATCTACTGTCCCTCTAGTGGTGACCATGCTGTTATTGATTAATCTCCTGTTCCTCTAGTGGTGACCATGTTGTTATTGATTAATCTCCTGTTCCTCTAGTGATGACCATGTTGTTATTGATTAATCTCATTTTCCTCTAGTGGTGACCATGTTGTTATTGATTAATCTCCTGTTCCTCTAGTGGTGACCATGTTGTTATTGATTCATCTCCTGTTCCTCTAGTGGTGACCATGTTGTTATTGATTCATCTCCTGTTCCTCTAGTGGTGACCATGTTGTTATTGATTAATCTACTGTTCCTCTAGTGGTGACCATGTTGTTATTGATTCATCTACTGTCCCTCTAGTGGTGACCATGCTGTTATTGATTAATATCCTGTTCCTCTAGTGGTGACCATGTTGTTATTGATTAATCTCCTGTTCCTCTAGTGGTGACCATGCTGTTATTGATTAATCTCCTGTTCCTCTAGTGGTAACCATGTTGTTATTGATTAATCTCCTGTTCCTCTAGTGGTGACCATGTTGTTATTGATTCATCTACTGTCCCTCTAGTGGTGACCATGCTGTTATTGATTAATATCCTGTTCCTCTAGTGGTGACCATGTTGTTATTGATTCATCTCCTGTTCCTCTAGTGGTGACCATGTTGTTATTGATTCATCTCCTGTTCCTCTAGTGGTGACCATGTTGTTATTGATTAATCTCCTGTTCCTCTAGTGGTGACCATGTTGTTATTGATTCATCTACTGTCCCTCTAGTGGTGACCATGCTGTTATTGATTAATATCCTGTTCCTCTAGTGGTGACCATGTTGTTATTGATTAATCTCCTGTTCCTCTAGTGGTGACCATGCTGTTATTGATTAATCTCCTGTTCCTCTAGTGGTAACCATGTTGTTATTGATTCATCTACTGTCCCTCTAGTGGTGACAATGCTGTTATTGATTAATATCCTGTTCCTCTAGTGGTGACTATGTTGTTATTGATTCATCTCCTGTTCCTCTAGTGGTGACCATGTTGTTATTGATTCATCTCCTGTTCCTCTAGTGGTGACCATGTTGTTATTGATTAATCTCCTGTTCCTCTAGTGGTGACCATGTTGTTATTGATTCATCTACTGTCCCTCTAGTGGTGACCATGCTGTTATTGATTAATATCCTGTTCCTCTAGTGGTGACCATGTTGTTATTGATTAATCTCCTGTTCCTCTAGTGGTGACCATGCTGTTATTGATTAATCTCCTGTTCCTCTAGTGGTAACCATGTTGTTATTGATTCATCTACTGTCCCTCTAGTGGTGACAATGCTGTTATTGATTAATATCCTGTTCCTCTAGTGGTGACTATGTTGTTATTATTAATCTCCTGTTCCTCTAGTGGTGACCATGTTGTTATTGATTAATCTCCTGTTCCTCTAGTGGTGACCATGTTGTTATTGATTCATCTCCTGTTCCTCTAGTGGTGACCATGTTGTTATTGATTAATCTACTGTTCCTCTAGTGGTGACCATGTTGTTATTGATTCATCTCCTGTTCCTCTAGTGGTGACCATGCTGTTATTGATGAATCTCCTGTTCCTCTAGTGGTGACCATGTTGTTATTGATTAATCTCCTGTTCCTCTAGTGGTGACCATGCTGTTATTGATTAATCTCCTGTTCCTCTAGTGGTAACCATGTTGTTATTGATTCATCTACTGTCCCTCTAGTGGTGACCATGCTGTTATTGATTAATCTCCTGTTCCTCTAGTGGTGACCATGTTGTTATTGATTAATCTCCTGTTCCTCTAGTGATGACCATGTTGTTATTGATTAATCTCATTTTCCTCTAGTGGTGACCATGTTGTTATTGATTAATCTCCTGTTCCTCTAGTGGTGACCATGTTGTTATTGATTCATCTCCTGTTCCTCTAGTGGTGACCATGTTGTTATTGATTCATCTCCTGTTCCTCTAGTGGTGACCATGTTGTTATTGATTAATCTACTGTTCCTCTAGTGGTGACCATGTTGTTATTGATTCATCTACTGTCCCTCTAGTGGTGACCATGCTGTTATTGATTAATATCCTGTTCCTCTAGTGGTGACCATGTTGTTATTGATTAATCTCCTGTTCCTCTAGTGGTGACCATGCTGTTATTGATTAATCTCCTGTTCCTCTAGTGGTAACCATGTTGTTATTGATTCGTTCCTCTAGTGGTGACTATGTTGTTATTGATTAATCTCCTGTTCCTCTAGTGGTGACCATGTTGTTATTGATTAATCTCCTGTTCCTCTAGTGGTGACCATGTTGTTATTAATTAATCTCCTGTTCCTCTAGTGGTGACCATGTTGTTATTGATTCATCTCCTGTTCCTCTAGTGGTGACCATGTTGTTATTGATTAATCTACTGTTCCTCTAGTGGTGACCATGTTGTTATTGATTCATCTACTGTCCCTCTAGTGGTGACCATGCTGTTATTGATTAATCTCCTGTTCCTCTATTGGTGACCATGCTGTTATTGATTAGTCTCCTATTCCTCTAGTGGTGACCATGTTGTTATTGATTCATCTACTGTCCCTCTAGTGGTGACCATGTTGTTATTGATTAATCTCCTGTTCCTCTAGTGGTGACCATGTTGTTATTGATTCATCTCCTGTTCCTCTAGTGGTGACCATGTTGTTATTGATTAATCTACTGTTCCTCTAGTGGTGACCATGTTGTAATTGATTCATCTACTGTCCCTCTAGTGGTGACCATGTTGTTATTGATTAATCTCCTGTTCCTCTAGTGGTGACCATGTTATTATTGATTCATCTCCTGTTCCTCTAGTGGTGACCATGTTGTTATTGATTAATCTACTGTTCCTCTAGTGGTGACCATGTTGTTATTGATTAATCTACTGTTCCTCTAGTGGTGACCATGTTGTTATTGATGCATCTCGTGTTCCTCTAGTGGTGACCTGCTGTTATTGATTAATCTCCTGTTCCTCTAGTGGTGACCATGTTGTTATTGATTAATCTCCTGTTCCTCTAGTGGTGACCATGTTGTTATTGATTAATCTCCTTTTCCTCTAGTGGTGACCATGTTGTTATTGATTAATCTCCTGTTCCTCTAGTGGTGACCATGTTGTTATTGATTAATCTCCTGTTCCTCTAGTGGTGACCATGTTGTTATTGATTCATCTCCTGTTCCTCTAGTGGTGACCATGTTGTTATTGATTAATCTACTGTTCCTCTAGTGGTGACCATGTTGTTATTGATTCATCTCCTGTTCCTCTAGTGGTGACCATGTTGTTATTGATTAATCTACTGTTCCTCTAGTGGTGACCATGTTGTTATTGATTCATCTACTGTCCCTCTAGTGGTGACCATGCTGTTATTGATTAATATCATGTTCCTCTAGTGGTGACCATGTTATTGATTAATCTCCTGTTCCTCTAGTGGTGACCATGCTGTTATTGATTAATCTCCTGTACCTCTAGTGGTAACCATGTTGTTATTGATTCATCTACTGTCCCTCTAGTGGTGACCATGCTGTTATTGATTAATATCCTGTTCCTCTAGTGGTGACTATGTTGTTATTGATTAATCTCCTGTTCCTCTAGTGGTGACCATGTTGTTATTGATTAATCTCCTGTTCGTCTAGTGGTGACCATGTTGTTATTGATTAATCTCCTGTTCCTCTAGTGGTGACCATGTTGTTATTGATTCATCTACTGTCCCTCTAGTGGTGACCATGCTGTTATTGATTAATCTCCTGTTCCTCTAGTGGTGATCATGCTGTTATTGATTAATCTCCTGTTCCTCTAGTGGTGACCATGTTGTTATTGATTCATCTACTGTCCCTCTAGTGGTGACCATGTTGTTATTGATTAATCTAATGTTCCTCTAGTGGTGACCATGTTGTTATTGATTCATCTCCTGTTCCTCTAGTGGTGACCATGTTGTTATTGATTAATCTACTGTTCCTCTAGTGGTGACCATGTTGTTATTGATTAATCTACTGTTCCTCTAGTGGTGACCATGTTGTTATTGATTAATCTACTGTTCCTCTAGTGGTGACCATGTTGTTATTGATGCATCTCGTGTTCCTCTAGTGGTGACCTGCTGTTATTGATTAATCTCCTGTTCCTCTAGTGGTGACCATGTTGTTATTGATTAATCTCCTGTTCCTCTAGTGGTGACCATGTTGTTATTGATTAATCTCCTTTTCCTCTAGTGGTGACCATGTTGTTATTGATTAATCTCCTGTTCCTCTAGTGGTGACCATGTTGTTATTGATTCATCTCCTGTTCCTCTAGTGGTGACCAGGTTGTTATTGATTAATCTCCTGTTCCTCTAGTGGTGACCATGTTGTTATTGATTAATCTACTGTTCCTCTAGTGGTGACCATGTTGTTATTGATTCATCTCCTGTTCCTCTAGTGGTGACCATGTTGTTATTGATTAATCTACTGTTCCTCTAGTGGTGACCATGTTGTTATTGATTCATCTACTGTCCCTCTAGTGGTGACCATGCTGTTATTGATTAATATCATGTTCCTCTAGTGGTGACCATGCTGTTATTGATTAATCTCCTGTTCCTCTAGTGGTGACCATGCTGTTATTGATTAATCTCCTGTACCTCTAGTGGTAACCATGTTGTTATTGATTCATCTACTGTCCCTCTAGTGCTGACCATGCTGTTATTGATTAATTTCCTGTTCCTCTAGTGGTGACTATGTTGTTATTGATTAATCTCCTGTTCCTCTAGTGGTGACCATGTTGTTATTGATTAATCTCCTGTTCCTCTAGTGGTGACCATGTTGTTATTGATTAATCTCCTGTTCCTCTAGTGGTGACCATGTTGTTATTGATTCATCTACTGTCCCTCTAGTGGTGACCATGCTGTTATTGATTAATCTCCTGTTCCTCTAGTGGTGACCATGCTGTTATTGATTAATCTCCTGTTCCTCTAGTGGTGACCATGTTGTTATTGATTCATCTACTGTCCCTCTAGTGGTGACCATGTTGTTATTGATTAATCTCATGTTCCTCTAGTGGTGACCATGTTGTTATTGATTCATCTCCTGTTCCTCTAGTGGTGACCATGTTGTTATTGATTCATCTCCTGTTCCTCTAGTGGTGACCATGTTGTTATTGATTAATCTACTGTTCCTCTAGTGGTGACCATGTTGTTATTGATTCATCTACTGTCCCTCTAGTGGTGACCATGTTGTTATTGATTAATCTCCTGTTCCTCTAGTGGTGACCATGTTGTTATTGATTAATCTACTGTTCCTCTAGTGGTGACCATGTTGTTATTGAGTAATCTACTGTTCCTCTAGTGATGACCATGTTGTTATTGATTCATCTCGGGTTCCTCTAGTGGTGACCTGCTGTTATTGATTAATCTCCTGTTCCTCTAGTGGTGACCATGTTGTTATTGATTAATATCCTGTTCCTCTTGTGGTGACCATGCTGTTATTGATTAATCTCCTGTTCCTCTAGTGGTGACCATGTTGTTATTGATTCATCTACTGTTCCTCTAGTGGTGACCATGTTGTTATTGATTCATCTCCTGTTCCTCTAGTGGTGACCATGCTGTTATTGATTAATCTCCTGTTCCTCTAGTGGTGACCATGTTGTTATTGATTAATCTCCTGTTCCTCTAGTGGTGACCATGCTGTTATTGATTAATCTCCTGTTACTCTACTGGTGACCATGTTGTTATTATTAATCTCCTGTTCCTCTAGTGGTGACCATGTTGGTATTGATTAATCTCCTGTTCCTCTAGTGGTGACCATGTTGTTATTGATTCATCTCCTGTTCCTCTAGTGGTGACCATGTTGTTATTTATTAATCTACTGTTCCTCTAGTGGTGACCATGTTGTTATTGATTCATCTCCTGTTCCTCTAGTGGTGACCATGCTGTTATTGATTAATCTCCTGTTCCTCTAGTGGTGACCATGTTGTTATTGATTCATCTACTGTCCCTCTAGTGGTGACCATGCTGTTATTGATTCATCTCCTGTGCCTCTAGTGGTGACAATGTTGTTATTGATTAATCTCCTGTTCCTCTAGTGGTGACCATGTTGTTATTGATTAATCTCCTGTTCCTCTAGTGGTGACCATGTTGTTATTGATTAATCTCCTGTTCCTCTAGTGGTGACCATGTTGTTATTGATTCATCTACTGTCTCTCTAGTGGTGACCACGCTGTTATTGATTAATCTCCTGTTCCTCTAGTGGTGACCATGTTGTTATTGATTAATCTCCTGTTCCTCTAGTGGTGACCATGCTGTTATTGATTAATCACCTGTTCCTCTAGTGGTAACCATGTTGTTATTGATTCATCTACTGTCCCTCTAGTGGTGACCATGCTGTTATTGATTAATCTCCTGTTCCTCTAGTGGTGACCATGTTGTTATTGATTAATCTACTGTTCCTCTAGTGGTGACCATGTTGTTATTGATTCATCTCCTGTTCCTCTAGTGGTGACCATGTTGTTATTGATTAATCTACTGTTCCTCTAGTGGTGACCATGTTATTATTGATTCATCTACTGTCCCTCTAGTGGTGACCATGTTGTTATTGATTAATCTCCTGTCCCTCTAGTGGTGACCATGTTGTTATTGATTCATCTCCTGTTCCTCTAGTGGTGACCATGTTGTTATTGATTAATCTACTGTTCCTCTAGTGGTGACCATGTTGTTATTGATTAATCTACTGTTCCTCTAGTGGTGACCATGTTGTTATTGATTCATCTCGTGTTCCTCTAGTGGTGACCTGCTGTTATTGATTAATCTCCTGTTCTTCTAGTGGTGACCATGTTGTTATTGATTAATATCCTGTTCCTCTTGTGGTGACCATGCTGTTATTGATTAATCTCCTGTTCCTCTAGTGGTAACCTGCTGTTATTGATTCATCTACTGTTCCTCTAGTGGTGACCATGTTGTTATTGATTCATCTCCTGTTCCTCTAGTGGTGACCATGCTGTTATTGATTAATCTCCTGTTCCTCTAGTGGTGACCATGTTGTTATTGATTAATCTCCTGTTCCTCTAGTGGTGACCATGCTGTTATTGATTAATCTCCTGTTCCTCTACTGGTGACCATGTTGTTATTATTAATCTCCTGTTCCTCTAGTGGTGACCATGTTGTTATTGATTAATCTCCTGTTCCTCTAGTGGTGACCATGTTGTTATTGATTCATCTCCTGTTCCTCTAGTGGTGACCATGTTGTTATTTATTAATCTACTGTTCCTCTAGTGGTGACCATGTTGTTATTGATTCATCTTCTGTTCCTCTAGTGGTGACCATGCTGTTATTGATTAATCTCCTGTTCCTCTAGTGGTGACCATGTTGTTATTGATTAATCTCCTGTTCCTCTAGTGGTGACCATGCTGTTATTGTTTAATCTCCTGTTCCTCTAGTGGTAACCATGTTGTTATTGATTCATCTACTGTCCCTCTAGTGGTGACCATGCTGTTATTTATTAATCTACTGTTCCTCTAGTGGTGACCATGTTGTTATTGATTAATCTCCTGTTCCTCTAGTGGTGACCATGTTGTTATTGATTAATATCCTGTTCCTCTTGTGGTGACCATGCTGTTATTGATTAATCTCCTGTTCCTCTAGTGGTAACCTGCTGTTATTGATTAATCTACTGTTCCTCTAGTGGTGACCATGTTGTTATTGATTCATCTCCTGTTCCTCTAGTGGTGACCATGCTGTTATTGATTAATCTCCTGTTCCTCTAGTGGTGACCATGTTGTTATTGATTAATCTCCTGTTCCTCTAGTGGTGACCATGTTGTTATTGATTCATCTCCTGTTCCTCTAGTGGTGACCATGTTGTTATTTATTAATCTACTGTTCCTCTAGTGGTGACCATGTTGTTATTGATTCATCTTCTGTTCCTCTAGTGGTGACCATGCTGTTATTGATTAATCTCCTGTTCCTCTAGTGGTGACCATGTTGTTATTGATTAATCTCCTGTTCCTCTAGTGGTGACCATGCTGTTATTGTTTAATCTCCTGTTCCTCTAGTGGTAACCATGTTGTTATTGATTCATCTACTGTCCCTCTAGTGGTGACCATGCTGTTATTTATTAATCTACTGTTCCTCTAGTTTTGACCATGTTGTTATTGATTAATCTCCTGTTCCTCTAGTGGTGACCATGTTGTTATTGATTAATATCCTGTTCCTCTTGTGGTGACCATGCTGTTATTGATTAATCTCCTGTTCCTCTAGTGGTAACCTGCTGTTATTGATTAATCTACTGTTCCTCTAGTGGTGACCATGTTGTTATTGATTCATCTCCTGTTCCTCTAGTGGTGACCATGCTGTTATTGATTAATCTCCTGTTCCTCTAGTGGTGACCATGTTGTTATTGATTAATCTCCTGTTCCTCTAGTGGTGACCATGTTGTTATTGATTCATCTCCTGTTCCTCTAGTGGTGACCATGTTGTTATTTATTAATCTACTGTTCCTCTAGTGGTGACCATGTTGTTATTGATTCATCTTCTGTTCCTCTAGTGGTGACCATGCTGTTATTGATTAATCTCCTGTTCCTCTAGTGGTGACCATGTTGTTATTGATTAATCTCCTGTTCCTCTAGTGGTGACCATGCTGTTATTGTTTAATCTCCTGTTCCTCTAGTGGTAACCATGTTGTTATTGATTCATCTACTGTCCCTCTAGTGGTGACCATGCTGTTATTTATTAATCTACTGTTCCTCTAGTGGTGACCATGTTGTTATTGATTAATCTCCTGTTCCTCTAGTGGTGACCATGTTGTTATTGATTAATATCCTGTTCCTCTTGTGGTGACCATGCTGTTATTGATTAATCTCCTGTTCCTCTAGTGGTAACCTGCTGTTATTGATTAATCTACTGTTCCTCTAGTGGTGACCATGTTGTTATTGATTCATCTCCTGTTCCTCTAGTGGTGACCATGTTGTTATTGATTAATCTCCTGTTCCTCTAGTGGTGACCATGCTGTTATTGATTAATCTCCTGTTCCTCTACTGGTGACCATGTTGTTATTATTAATCTCCTGTTCCTCTAGTGGTGACCATGTTGTTATTGATTAATCTCCTGTTCCTCTAGTGGTGACCATGTTGTTATTGATTAATCTCCTGTTCCTCTAGTGGTGACCATGCTGTTATTGATTAATCACCTGTTCCTCTAGTGGTAACCATGTTGTTATTGATTCATCTACTGTCCCTCTAGTGGTGACCATGCTGTTATTGATTAATCTCCTGTTCCTCTAGTGGTGACCATGTTGTTATTGATTAATCTACTGTTCCTCTAGTGGTGACCATGTTGTTATTGATTCATCTCCTGTTCCTCTAGTGGTGACCATGTTGTTATTGATTAATCTACTGTTCCTCTAGTGGTGACCATGTTATTATTGATTCATCTACTGTCCCTCTAGTGGTGACCATGTTGTTATTGATTAATCTCCTGTCCCTCTAGTGGTGACCATGTTGTTATTGATTCATCTCCTGTTCCTCTAGTGGTGACCATGTTGTTATTGATTAATCTACTGTTCCTCTAGTGGTGACCATGTTGTTATTGATTAATCTACTGTTCCTCTAGTGGTGACCATGTTGTTATTGATTCATCTCGTGTTCCTCTAGTGGTGACCTGCTGTTATTGATTAATCTCCTGTTCCTCTAGTGGTGACCATGTTGTTATTGATTAATATCCTGTTCCTCTTGTGGTGACCATGCTGTTATTGATTAATCTCCTGTTCCTCTAGTGGTAACCTGCTGTTATTGATTCATCTACTGTTCCTCTAGTGGTGACCATGTTGTTATTGATTCATCTCCTGTTCCTCTAGTGGTGACCATGCTGTTATTGATTAATCTCCTGTTCCTCTAGTGGTGACCATGTTGTTATTGATTAATCTCCTGTTCCTCTAGTGGTGACCATGCTGTTATTGATTAATCTCCTGTTCCTCTACTGGTGACCATGTTGTTATTATTAATCTCCTGTTCCTCTAGTGGTGACCATGTTGTTATTGATTAATCTCCTGTTCCTCTAGTGGTGACCATGTTGTTATTGATTCATCTCCTGTTCCTCTAGTGGTGACCATGTTGTTATTTATTAATCTACTGTTCCTCTAGTGGTGACCATGTTGTTATTGATTCATCTTCTGTTCCTCTAGTGGTGACCATGCTGTTATTGATTAATCTCCTGTTCCTCTAGTGGTGACCATGTTGTTATTGATTAATCTCCTGTTCCTCTAGTGGTGACCATGCTGTTATTGTTTAATCTCCTGTTCCTCTAGTGGTAACCATGTTGTTATTGATTCATCTACTGTCCCTCTAGTGGTGACCATGCTGTTATTTATTAATCTACTGTTCCTCTAGTGGTGACCATGTTGTTATTGATTAATCTCCTGTTCCTCTAGTGGTGACCATGTTGTTATTGATTAATATCCTGTTCCTCTTGTGGTGACCATGCTGTTATTGATTAATCTCCTGTTCCTCTAGTGGTAACCTGCTGTTATTGATTAATCTACTGTTCCTCTAGTGGTGACCATGTTGTTATTGATTCATCTCCTGTTCCTCTAGTGGTGACCATGCTGTTATTGATTAATCTCCTGTTCCTCTAGTGGTGACCATGTTGTTATTGATTAATCTCCTGTTCCTCTAGTGGTGACCATGCTGTTATTGATTCATCTCCTGTTCCTCTACTGGTGACCATGTTGTTATTATTAATCTCCTGTTCCTCTAGTGGTGACCATGTTGTTATTGATTAATCTCCTGTTCCTCTAGTGGTGACCATGTTGTTATTGATTCATCTCCTGTTCCTCTAGTGGTGACCATGTTGTTATTTATTAATCTACTGTTCCTCTAGTGGTGACCATGTTGTTATTGATTCATCTCCTGTTCCTCTAGTGGTGACCATGCTGTTATTGATTCATCTACTGTTCCTCTAGTGGTGACCATGTTGTTATTTATTAATCTCCTGTTCCTCTAGTGGTGACCATGCTGCTATTGTTTAATCTCCTGTTCCTCTAGTGGTAACCATGTTGTTATTGATTCATCTACTGTCCCTCTAGTGGTGACCATGCTGTTATTTATTAATCTACTGTTCCTCTAGTGGTGACCATGTTGTTATTGATTAATCTCCTGTTCCTCTAGTGGTGACCATGTTGTTATTGATTAATCTCCTGTACCTCTAGTGGTGACCATGTTGTTATTGATTAATCTCCTGTTCCTCTAGTGGTGACCATGTTGTTATTGATTCATATCCTGTTCCTCTAGTGGTGACCATGTTGTTATTGATTCATCTACTGTCCCTCTAGTGGTGACCATGCTGTTATTGATTAATCTCCTGTTCCTCTAGTGGTGACCATGTTGTTATTGATTAATCTCCTGTTCCTCTAGTGGTGACCATGCTGTTATTGATTAATCTCCTGTTCCTCTAGTGGTGACCATGTTGTTATTGATTCATCTCCCGTTCCTCTAGTGGTGACCATGTTGTTATTGATTAATATACTCTTCCTCTAGTGGTGACCATGTTGTTTTTGATTCATCTACTGTTTCTCTAGTGGTGACCATGTTGTTATTGATTCATCTACTGTTCCTCTTGTGTTGACCATGTTGTTATTGATTCATCTACTGTAGCTTTCTTATCTAAAGGTCTCTCTCTCTCTCTCTCTCTTTCTCTCACCCTCCCCCCGCTTTCTCTCTTTCCCTCCCTCCCACTATCTCTATCTTTCTCTCTCTCCCTCCCTCCCCCCTTTGTCTCTCTCTTCCTCCCCCCTCTCTCTTTCTCTCTCTTCCTCCCTCCTCCTCTCTCTCTCGCTCTCGCTCTCTCCCCCCCCCCCCCCCCCCCCCCTTGTCTCTCTCTCCTCCACTCTGAAGATTTTCAACAGTGCTTGCTCAGAGGAAATTGGTCTCCATCTGAAATCAACAATGGATAACAGCCTACTGTGTTAAAGGTGATTCAGTGGCCCTCTGGGGAAAAACAAATTATAAATGACATTGTCTCTGATAGACAGCATTGACCACCATTAAATACTGTCCTCTAACAGCATGTTGTCGAACACAAGCAGCTCACCTCTCCTGTGAAGTTGCACTACTTCAATAGGTCCTATAAGAAATAGTTAGCTACACCCCTACATTACAAAACAGTTGTTTAATGAGAACACTACCAATATTTGAATTTAGTTCAACTACCACCAAGTTACAGCAAAATGTAATTAAATGACTAGTTGAACTACATGTACTTCACTACTCCCCAACACTGGATAATAATGGGAGTCCTTTTTAGCCTCTCTAAGTGGGTAAATCCAGTGATTTTGTCTTGTCGTGTCAACCCCTCTTACCCTCAACAGATTGTAGGGCCGTGTCCCAAATGATATTCCATATAGCGCGTTACTACGGGGCCCTGGTCAAAGTAGTGCACTATAAAGGGAATACCATTTAGGACGCACACTTTGCCTGTAGTGTCAAACCTCTTGAACTCCAGACACTTTACTGTAGATATAATAGACTGGCTACAGCAAATATGACTGATGAAGTGTCAGTTTGGGGGGGGTTGTGTGTGTGTGTGTCTGGTTAGTATAGAGGACGTGTACTTCATTGCTATCTATCAAAAAGCCATTCAGAAGTTCTTCCTGATGATGACTATATTTTCTTTCAAGACATTCTGAATATGATCTAGAATATGATCTATCATTTACTTTACACATTTTATCATATGATCTAGAATATTATCTGTCATTTACTTTACACATTCTATCATTATCTAGAATATGATCTATCATTTACTTTACACATTCTTTTGACTTTTTGTTGTAGACTGCTAATCTCACACACACACACACACACACACACACACACACACACACACACACACACACACACACACACACACACTCAGCAGAGCTGCCTAATCTGATGCTCCACATCACAGAGCTAAGTCAACGGTTGCCAGAGAAAACTGGGGCCATGGCCGTTACTACATATGAGGACACTGTCATTTTTTTCTAATTTGAAACTACATTTAATAATACAAATATATATTTTGTAAACAATAAAGAAAATCAATTACAAGTCAACATCTAAATATTGCTCTTAGCGATGATCAAAGCTCAGAATGTTTATATTCTTGATCTGACTGAGTTCTAATCGCGCCTGCCTCTTATCCAACGAGTGGAACCCTGACCAGTGGTGTGTTTGTTATGTTCTCCTGCCTCCTGATTCACCTTTAGCAGCACATTCACCACTCTCTCAAACGGCTAACTCCGCCCTCTCGCGGCACAAGCCAAGGGCCTGAGACGTGAAACGAACTACCCCAGCTCGGAGTCGGCTCAAGTAGGCAACTAGAGATGCCGCTGACGGTGTGTTTGAGAGAATCCGGACAAAAGGCTTTAAAACTGTCCTGCGACTCCTGCCATGTCTACAGACATCCCCCAAAGCAAGCTAAACCGGACTCTCTGAGAATGAGTACACACCTGATAAATAGTCGCTTATAGATATGTCAGTCAGTCAGGTGGCTAGCTGCCGGCAGAGACTTCTGTTTCAGTAACGATGAAGGGCTCTGGCTGCTAAAAGGATGAAGTAAAGCTAACGTGAAATGGAGCCTGACCTCAGCAGGAGCAACAAATACGCTACTAAGTTCTCATAATATCTTTGCTTTACAGAGAGTAGGCTACTGAGACAGACAGAGTAGGCTACTGAGACAGACAGAGTAGGCTACTGAGACAGACAGAGTAGGCAACTGAGACAGACAGAGTAGGCTACTGAGACAGACAGAGTAGGCTACTGAGACAGACAGAGTAGGCAACTGAGACAGACAGAGTAAGCTGTCATCAAGGCAAAGGGTGGCTACTTTGAAGAATCTCAAATATAACCTATATTTTGATTTGTTTAACACTTTTGTGGTTACTACATGATTCCATATGTGTTATTTCATAGTTTTGATGTCTTCACTATTATTCTACAATGTAGAAAATAGTAAAAATAAATAAATAAAATAAAATAAAGAAAAACCATTGAATGAGTAGGTACAGTATGTCCAAACTTTTGACTGATACTGTATATACTCTCTCTGTACAACCAACCTAATTTCTACCAACATGTCACATGTGCAACTAGAGGGAAAAACATTTCTAGATCACCTTTACTCCACACACAGAGATGCATAAAAAGATTTCCCTCGTCCTCCATTTGGCAAATCTAAACATAACTCTATCCTCCTCAAAACTCAAACAGGAAGTACCAGTGACACGCTCAATACGGAAGTGGTCCGATGAACAGGATGCTAAGCTACAGGACTGTTTTGCTAGATTCATCCAATGGCATTTTAGGAGTTCACTACATCAGTCACCGGCTTCATTAATAAGTGCATTGACGACGTATCACAACCAGAAGCCGTGGGTTACAGGCAACATCCGCACTGAGCTAAAGGCTAGAGCTGCCGCTTTCAAGGAGCGGGACTCTAACCCGGACGCTTATAAGAAATCCCGGTAAGCCCTCCGACAAACCATCAAACTGTCACGCCCTGGCTCTGGGGACACTTGTATGTTGAGCCAGGGTGTGCATTTCATTTGTTTATCTAGTATGTGTATTTCTATGTTGGCCTGAGTGGCTCCTAATCAGAGGCAACGAGTGTCAGCTGTCGTTGGTTGTCTCTGATTGGGAGCCATATTTAAACTGTCTGTTTCCCATTTGTGTTTGTGGGATCTTGTTTCTAGTCTGTAGTGTTAGACCGTGAACTGTCACGTTTTCGTTTTGTCGTTTTGATCGTGTCTCTAATAAAGAGTATGTTTGCCTGCAACGCTGCGCCTTGGTCCTCATCTCTGTTCGACGATCGTGACAGAAGATCCCACCAAGACTGGACCAAGCAGCAAGTCCAGGAGCCAGCGCCTGAGAGATCTCTAGCGGATCTCCTTCGCCTCCTCGTCTGGGTCAAGCCATGTGAGGAAGAGAGGGGCTTGACGTGGAGGCAGAAGGGCGAAAGGCTGGCGAGGAGCATGGAGACCTGGTCCACGGGTAGGAGTGAAGCCCATAATTTTTTTAGGGGGGGGCTAACGCCGTGGACGACGGGGCAGCAGGAGGCCGCCAGGTTACGGGAGTCACTGGTCACCAGGGGGAAGGAGGATGTAGAGGCACGGCGAGAGGTACTGGCGTGTGTTGCCAGTCCGGTCCGGCCTGTTCCTGATCCCCACGTAGGGCCAGTGGTGTGTGTTCCCAGTATGGTCCGGCCTGTTCCTGCCACTCGCACCAAGTCAGTGGTGCGCTTCGTCAGCCCGGCACGGCCCGTTCCTGCTCCCCGCACCAAGTCAGTGGTGCGCTTCGTCAGCCCGGTCCGGCCCGCTCCTGCTCCCCGCACCAAGTCAGTGGTGCGTTTCGTCAGCCCGGCGCGGCCCGTTCCTGCTCCCCGCACCAAGTCAGTGGTGCGCGTCGTCAGCCCGGTCCGGCCCATTCCTGCTCCCCGCACCAAGTCAGTGGTGCGTTTCGTCAGCCCAGCTCGGCCCGTTCCTGCTCCCCGCACCAAGTCAGTGGTGCGCTTCGTCAGCCCGGTACGGCCCGTTCCTGCTCCCCGCACCAAGTCAGTGGTGCGCTTCGTCAGCCCGGTCCGGCCCGCTCCTGCTCCCCGCACCAAGTCAGTGGTGCGTTTCGTCTGCCCGGCGCGGCCCGCTCCTGCTCTCCACACCAAGCCAGTGGTGTGCGTCGTCAGTCCGGCACGGCCCGTGCCTGTTCCACCGGTGGCTGGTCCGGCACCGGTCAGATGCTTCACGCCGGAGCTAGAGCAATCCGCTCCACCAGTGTGCAGTCCAGCTCCGGCCAGCGGGGCCAGACCGGACCAGGGGTACTTTGGGGGGTTGGAGAGGGAGCGGGGATCAGGCCCGGAGCCGGATCCGCCGCCTAAGCGGAGTGCCCACCCGGTCCCTCCCCTGTGGTGTTTGGTGGGCGCGGTCGGAGTCCGCGCCTTTAGGGGGGGGTACTGTCACGCCCTGGCTCTGGGGACACTTGTATGTTGAGCCAGGGTGTGCATTTCATTTGTTTATCTAGTATGTGTATTTCTATGTTGGCCTGAGTGGCTCCTAATCAGAGGCAACGAGTGTCAGCTGTCGTTGGTTGTCTCTGATTGGGAGCCATATTTAAACTGTCTGTTTCCCATTTGTGTTTGTGGGATCTTGTTTCTAGTCTGTAGTGTTAGACCGTGAACTGTCACGTTTTCGTTTTGTCGTTTTGATCGTGTCTCTAATAAAGAGTATGTTTGCCTGCAACGCTGCGCCTTGGTCCTCATCTCTGTTCGACGATCGTGACACAAACAGGCAAAGCATCAGTACAGGACCAAGATCAAATCCTACTACACTGGCTCTGACACTCGTCAGATGTGGCAGGGCTTGGAAAATATAACGGATTACAAAGGGAAACCCAGCCGAGAGCTGCCCAGTGACGCGAGTTTACCAGACGAGCTAAATGCCTTCTATGCTCGCTCCGAGGCAAGCAACACTGAACCATGCATGAAAGCACCAACTGTTCCGGACGACTGTGTGATCACGCTCTCCGTAGCCGATGTTAGTAAGACCTTTAAAAAAATTAACATTCACAAGGCCTGTGGATGCGGTGGACCTGATCCTAGACCAGCACTCCTACTCTGAGTCTCCTTGCAAATACAGTACAGCTCTCTGCACAAATACTCTGTGAACTAAGGCCCCAATAATGACAGACACATCCAATAAATCATCATCGGATGAATCATAGTCACAGTGTTTTAGCTACAATAGACTGATAGCCTTGAGCCCAAACAGTTTCAGTCCAGATTCATATCTCTCTGTCTGAGCCACTTGGCTCTCACATGCATTCAAGTGTTACCTTTTAATGAATAGGGGCTGATTCTCTTCAGTTTCCATGAGTGGACACTCTTGGTGGGGTTGAAAAACAACATGACAATCTACGTCAGTGGCATGTGCTGATGTCACTGACGGGCGGGGCCTCGATGGACTCAGCCTGGACTCCAGGTGCTGTATGTGTACACAGTGGAGAGAGGAGACACTGACCCCACTCCTTCTCTTCTCCTCTCCTCTCCTCTCCTCTCCTCTCCTCTCCTCTTCTCTTCTCTTCTCTTCTCTTCTCTTCTCTTCTCTTCTCTTCTCTTCTCTTCTCTTCTCTTCTCTTCTCCTTTCCTCCTCACCTCTGATGAGTGTGTGTGTTTGTGTGTGTGTTTGTCACAGGAGGCAGCTGAGGGGAGGACGGCTCATAATAATGTCTGGAACTGAGCAAATGGAACGGTATTTGATGTATTTGATACCATTCCACTTATTTCTCTCCAGTCATTACCACGAGCTCGTCCTCCCCAATTAAGGTGCCACCAACCTCCTGTGGTGTGTGTGTGTGTGTGTGTCTACCAATTGTTAAAGGCTAGTGAATTCACTGACATTCTGTCAGAATACAGACAACATGACATGACGCATGATATGACTAAAGATTCACTGGGATTTAGGCAGCTCCCTCCAAACCCCCACCTCCCTCCTCTCTCTCTCTCTCTCTCTCTCTCTTCTCTCTCTCTCTCTCTCTCTCTCTCTCTCTCTCTCTCTCTCTCTCTCTCTCTCTCTCTCTCTCTCTCTCTCTCTCTCTCTCTCTCTCTCTCTCTCTAACACTCTCTATCCTCTCACTCCAAACCCCCACCTCACTCCTCTCTCTCCCCCTCCCAACCCCCACCTCCCTCCTCTCTCTCTCTCTCACTCCAAACCCCCTCTCCCTCCTCTCTCTCTCACTCCCAAACCCCCACCTCCCCTCCTCTCTCTCACTCCAAACCCCATCTCCCTCCTCTATCCTCCACTACAAACCCCCACCTCCCTCCTCT
>NC_140015.1:39576988-39636988 GCF_964263955.1 Coregonus lavaretus | reverse complement strand
TGGCCATTCCCTCCCCTACCCTGGACGACGCTTGGCCAATTGTGCGCCGCCCCATGGGTCTCCCAGTCGCGGCCGGCTACGACAGAGCCTGGATTCGAACCAGGATCTCTAGTGGCACAGCTAGCACTGCGATGCAGTGCCTTAGACCACTGCGCCACTCGGGAGATCGCGATGCTTCTATGTACCAAGCCATGTGTTGTGCATGATGCTTCTATGTACCAAGTCATGTATTGGGTATGATGTGTGTATGTACCAAGTAATGTATTGGGCATGATGCTTCTATGTACCAAGTCATGTATTGGGCATGACATGTGTATGTACCAAGTCATGTATTGGGCATGATGCTTCTATGTACCAAGTCATGTATTGGGCAAGATGCTTCTATGTACCAAGTCATGCATTGGGCATGATGCGTCTATGTACCAAGCCATGTGTTGTGCATGATGCTTCTTTGTACCATGCTAGTATGGATATTGAAATGTAGCCTGTTTTAAAGCAGTGGGATGGGGTGGGTCTGGCAGATCTGATCAGCTGATGATCAAATGCGCATATAGCAGTATCAGCTATGGAAATCTACCATTGTCCCCATTCCCAAAAAGTCTCCCCCGACTGAGTTCAACCACTACCGACCTGCTGCCCTCATGTCACTGATCATGAAATGCTTGGAAAGACTGGTTCTTAACATCCTACTGCGCACCGTTGACTCCTTCCTTGATCCCTACCAGGTTGTTACAACGCGTGGAGAGGAATTAATGACATGGTGGTCTGCATGCTGAACGGGCTCCTGGAACACCTGGAGGGAACGGAGAATGACGCATGCATCCTGTCCGTGGATTTCAGCTCTGCTTTCAACACTGTCCAACGGCACACTATGACCCAGCTCAGTAACCTGGACGTATCTCCAACCATCATCCAACGGTACACTATGACCCAGCTCAGTAACCTGGACGTATCTCCAACCATCATCCAACGGTACACTATGACCCAGCTCAATTACCTGGACGTATCTCCAACCATCATCCAACGGTACACTATGACCCAGCTCAGTAACCTGGACGTATCTCCAACCATCATCCAACGGTACACTATGACCCAGCTCAATTACCTGGACGTATCTCCAACCATCATCCAACGGTACACTATGACCCAGCTCAGTAACCTGGACGTATCTCCAACCATCATCCAACGGTACACTATGACCCAGCTCAGTAACCTGGACGTATCTCCAACCATCATCCAACGGTACACTATGACCCAGCTCAGTAACCTGGACGTATCTCCAACCATCATCCAACGGTACACTATGACCCAGCTCAATTACCTGGACGTATCTCCAACCATCATCCAACGGTACACTATGACCCAGCTCAGTAACCTGGACGTATCTCCAACCATCATCCAACGGTACACTATGACCCAGCTCAGTAACCTGGACGTATCTCCAACCATCATCCAACGGTACACTATGACCCAGCTCAATTACCTGGACGTATCTCCAACCATCATCCAACAGTACACTATGACCCAGCTCAGTAACCTGGACGTATCTCCAACCATCATCCAACGGTACATTATGACCCAGCTCAATAACCTGGACGTATCTCCAACCATCATCCAAAGGTACACTATGACCCAGCTCAGTAACCTGGACGTATCTCCAACCATCATCCAACGGTACACTATGATCCAGCTCAGTAACCTGGACGTATCTCCAACCATCATCCAACGGTACACTATGACCCAGCTCAGTAACCTGGACGTATCTCCAACCATCATCCAACGTTACACTATGACCCAGCTCAGTAACCTGGACATATCTCCAACCATCATCCAACGGTACATTATGACCCAGCTCAATAACCTGGACGTATTTCCAACCATCATCCAACGGTACACTATGACCCAGCTCAGTAACCTGAATGTATCTCCAACCATCATCCAACGGCACACTATGACCATATCAAACAGTGAATATATGTGTATATGCTTGTCCATATCAAGCAGTGAATATACTTGTATATGTTTGTCCATATCAAACAGTGACTATGTGGAGACCCAGGCCCTCTAGCCTTTAACTGTAACCAGTAAGAGAGATGAAGTCCTCATCAATAGTCTTGGCAGGCGGCTGTCTGTTTACAGGTACAGTAGTCAGTCTATATAGAATATTGTGAATGCATGTGGGTGGACAGTGAGTTGTGTAACGTAGAGTGAAGTACAAAGCTATGTGTGTGTTGATGTCTGAAAGTATGAAAAATGTATGCACTCACTAACTGTAAGTCGCTCTGGATAAGAGCGTCTGCTAAATGACTGAAATGTAAAATGTAAATGTGATGTCTCTCTGTAGTCATGGTCCTGAGTGGGAGCATGGGTCTGACATACACACACACACACACACACACACACACACACACATACACACACAAAACATTTCCATCTATCCCATTGGGTCAATTGAAGCTGTGAACTATTAATAGTTGACATCTGCATGATTTAGATGTCAATTGAGCGGAAAGATAACTGGAGCTTCTCTCATTAACTAGAGTGTACCCTCTAACACACACACACACACACACAGTCTTGCACAGCTAACCTTGTGGGGACATACAATGCAGTCCCATTCAATATCCTATTTTCCCTAACCCCTAACCCCAAACCTAACCCTAACCCTAACCCTAACCCTAAACCTAACCTTAACCCAAAAACCTAACCTTAACCCTAACCTTAACCCTAACCCTAAACCTAATCCCAGCTCCTAACCCTAAAACTAACCCTAAACCTAATTCTAACCCTAAACCTAATTCTAACCCTACCACTAATTCTAACCTTAACCCTAAACCCCCTAGAAATAGCATTTTACATTGTGGGGACCAACAAAATGTCCCCAGTTGGTCAAATCTTTCTTGGTTTACTATTCTTGTGGGGACTTCTGGTCCACACAAGCACAGTTAAACACATCCACACACACAAACCCACACACACACAAACACACACACACACACACACACACACACACACACACACACGAACACACACACACAAACATACAAACACACACACAAACACACACACACACACACACACAAACACACGCACACACACACACAAACACACACGCACAAACACACAAACACACACACACACACAAACACACACATACAAACACACAAACACACAAACACACACACAGGGGTCTACCTGTTCCCCAGCACCTGCTCCTTTACCCTCCCCCTCTCCAAGTGCCCTCTACTTGGTGGTGAAATAGTATGTATTTTTGTATACATTTTGTTGTCGGTCTTGTTCTGAACCACTGCCTGCAAGTCATCGTGACTTCGTCATGTTCGCCACCCCGTCCGTCGGTTGCGACCGTTGGCCTGCCCTGTAAATCACAATCAGTAGCTAACTAGCATATGTACATCAATCATCACCATCAATGATCAGTTGATGGCCCACCCTCTTTTCCCCATGTCAATCATGTCTTTAGGTTAGCAGTGTAACTAGCTTGTCTTTATGAGGCAGTGTAACTAGCTTGTCTTTAGGTTAGCAGTGTAACTAGCTTGTCTTTAGGTTAGCAGTGTAACTAGCTTGTCTTTAGGAGGCAGTGTAACTAGCTTGTCTTTAGGAGGCAGTGTAACTAGCTTGTCTTTAGGTTAGCAGTGTAACTAGTTTGTCTTTAGGTTAGCAGTGTAACTCGCTTGTCTTTAGGTTAGCAGTGTAACTAGCTTGTCTTTAGGTTAGCAGTGTAACTAGCTTGTCTTTAGGAGGCAGTGTAACTAGCTTGTCTTTAGGTTAGCAGTGTAACTAGCTTGTATTTAGGTTAGCAGTGTAACTAGCTTGTCTTTAGGAGGCAGTGTAACTAGCTTGTCTTTAGGTTAGCAGTGTAACTAGCTTGTCTTTAGGTTAGCAGTGTAACTAGTTTGTCTTTAGGTTAGCAGTGTAACTAGCTTGCCTTTAGGTTAGCAGTGTAACTAGCTTGTCTTTAGGAGGCAGTGTAACTAGCTTGTCTTTAGGAGGCAGTGTAACTAGCTTGTCTTTAGGAGGCAGTGTAACTAGCTTGTCTTTAGGTTAGCAGTGTAACTAGCTTGTCTTTAGGTTAGCTGTGTAACTAGCTTCTCTTTAGGTTAGCTGTGTAACTAGCTTGTCTTTAGGAGGCAGTGTAACTAGCTTGTCTTTAGGAGGCAGTGTAACTAGCTTGTCTTTAGGTTAGCAGTGTAACTAGCTTGTCTTTAGGTTAGCAGTGTAACTAGCTTGTCTTTAGGAGGCAGTGTAACTAGCTTGTCTTTAGGTTAGCAGTGTAACTGGCTTGTCTTTAGGTTAGCAGTGTAACTAGTTTGTCTTTAGGTTAGCAGTGTAACTAGCTTGTCTTTAGGTTAGCAGGGTAACTAGCTTGTCTTTAGGAGGCAGTGTAACTAGCTTGTCTTTAGGAGGCAGTGTAACTAGCTTGTCTTTAGGAGGCAGTGTAACTAGCTTGTTTTTAGGTTAGCAGTGTAACTAGCTTGTCTTTAGGAGGCAGTGTAACTAGCTTGTCTTTAGGTTAGCTGTGTAACTAGCTTCTCTTTAGGTTAGCTGTGTAACTAGCTTGTCTTTATGAGGCAGTGTAACTAGCTTGTCTTTAGGTTAGCTGTGTAACTAGCTTGTCTTTAAGAGGCAGTGTAACTAGCTTGTCTTTAGGTTAGCTGTGTAACTAGCTTGTCTTTAGGAGGCAGTGTAACTAGCTTGTCTTTAGGTTAGCAGTGTAACTAGCTTGTCTTTAGGTTAGAAGTGTAACTAGCTTGTCTTTAGGAGGCAGTGTAACTAGCTTGTCTTTAGGTTAGCTGTGTTACTAGCTTGTCTTTAGGAGGCAGTGTAACTAGCTTGTCTTTAGGTTAGCTGTGTAACTAGCTTGTCTTTAGGTTAGCAGTGTAACTAGCTTGTCTTCAGGTTAGCAGTGTAACTAGCTTGTCTTTAGGAGGCAGTGTAACTAGCTTGTCTTTAGGAGGCAGTGTAACTAGCTTGTCTTTAGGTTAGCAGTGTAACTAGCTTGTCTTTAGGTTAGCTGTGTAACTAGCTTCTCTTTAGGTTAGCTGTGTAACTAGCTTGTCTTTATGAGGCAGTGTAACTAGCTTGTCTTTAGGTTAGCTGTGTAACTAGCTTGTCTTTAAGAGGCAGTGTAACTAGCTTGTCTTTAGGTTAGCAGTGTAACTCGCTTGTCTTTAGGTTAGCAGTGTAACTAGCTTGTCTTTAGGTTAGCAGTGTAACTAGCTTGTCTTTATGAGGCAGTGTAACTAGCTTGTCTTTAGGTTAGCAGTGTAACTAGCTTGTCTTTAGGTTAGCAGTGTAACTAGCTTGTCTTTAGGAGGCAGTGTAACTAGCTTGTCTTTAGGAGGCAGTGTAACTAGCTTGTCTTTAGGTTAGCAGTGTAACTAGTTTGTCTTTAGGTTAGCAGTGTAACTCGCTTGTCTTTAGGTTAGCAGTGTAACTAGCTTGTCTTTAGGTTAGCAGTGTAACTAGCTTGTCTTTAGGAGGCAGTGTAACTAGCTTGTCTTTAGGTTAGCAGTGTAACTAGCTTGTATTTAGGTTAGCAGTGTAACTAGCTTGTCTTTAGGAGGCAGTGTAACTAGCTTGTCTTTAGGTTAGCAGTGTAACTAGCTTGTCTTTAGGTTAGCAGTGTAACTAGTTTGTCTTTAGGTTAGCAGTGTAACTAGCTTGCCTTTAGGTTAGCAGTGTAACTAGCTTGTCTTTAGGAGGCAGTGTAACTAGCTTGTCTTTAGGAGGCAGTGTAACTAGCTTGTTTTAGGAGGCAGTGTAACTAGCTTGTCTTTAGGTTAGCAGTGTAACTAGCTTGTCTTTAGGTTAGCTGTGTAACTAGCTTCTCTTTAGGTTAGCTGTGTAACTAGCTTGTCTTTAGGAGGCAGTGTAACTAGCTTTTCTTTAGGAGGCAGTGTAACTAGCTTGTCTTTAGGTTAGCAGTGTAACTAGCTTGTCTTTAGGTTAGCAGTGTAACTAGCTTGTCTTTAGGAGGCAGTGTAACTAGCTTGTCTTTAGGTTAGCAGTGTAACTGGCTTGTCTTTAGGTTAGCAGTGTAACTAGTTTGTCTTTAGGTTAGCAGTGTAACTAGCTTGTCTTTAGGTTAGCAGGGTAACTAGCTTGTCTTTAGGAGGCAGTGTAACTAGCTTGTCTTTAGGAGGCAGTGTAACTAGCTTGTCTTTAGGAGGCAGTGTAACTAGCTTGTTTTTAGGTTAGCAGTGTAACTAGCTTGTCTTTAGGAGGCAGTGTAACTAGCTTGTCTTTAGGTTAGCTGTGTAACTAGCTTCTCTTTAGGTTAGCTGTGTAACTAGCTTGTCTTTATGAGGCAGTGTAACTAGCTTGTCTTTAGGTTAGCTGTGTAACTAGCTTGTCTTTAAGAGGCAGTGTAACTAGCTTGTCTTTAGGTTAGCTGTGTAACTAGCTTGTCTTTAGGAGGCAGTGTAACTAGCTTGTCTTTAGGTTAGCAGTGTAACTAGCTTGTCTTTAGGTTAGAAGTGTAACTAGCTTGTCTTTAGGAGGCAGTGTAACTAGCTTGTCTTTAGGTTAGCTGTGTTACTAGCTTGTCTTTAGGAGGCAGTGTAACTAGCTTGTCTTTAGGTTAGCTGTGTAACTAGCTTGTCTTTAGGTTAGCAGTGTAACTAGCTTGTCTTCAGGTTAGCAGTGTAACTAGCTTGTCTTTAGGAGGCAGTGTAACTAGCTTGTCTTTAGGAGGCAGTGTAACTAGCTTGTCTTTAGGAGGCAGTGTAACTAGCTTGTCTTTAGGAGGCAGTGTAACTAGCTTGTCTTTAGGTTAGCAGTGTAACTAGCTTGTCTTTAGGTTAGCTGTGTAACTAGCTTCTCTTTAGGTTAGCTGTGTAACTAGCTTGTCTTTATGAGGCAGTGTAACTAGCTTGTCTTTAGGTTAGCTGTGTAACTAGCTTGTCTTTAAGAGGCAGTGTAACTAGCTTGTCTTTAGGTTAGCAGTGTAACTAGCTTGTCTTTAGGAGGCAGTGTAACTAGCTTGTCTTTAGGAGGCAGTGTAACTAGCTTGTCTTTAGGAGGCAGTGTAACTAGCTTGTCTTTAGGAGGCAGTGTAACTAGCTTGTCTTTAGGAGGCAGTGTAACTAGCTTGTCTTTAGGTTAGCAGTGTAACTAGCTTGTCTTTAGGTTAGCTGTGTAACTAGCTTCTCTTTAGGTTAGCTGTGTAACTAGCTTGTCTTTATGAGGCAGTGTAACTAGCTTGTCTTTAGGTTAGCTGTGTAACTAGCTTGTCTTTAAGAGGCAGTGTAACTAGCTTGTCTTTAGGTTAGCAGTGTAACTAGCTTGTCTTTAGGTTAGCAGTGTAACTAGTTTGTCTTTAGGTTAGCAGTGTAACTAGCTTGCCTTTAGGTTAGCAGTGTAACTAGCTTGTCTTTAGGAGGCAGTGTAACTAGCTTGTCTTTAGGAGGCAGTGTAACTAGCTTGTCTTTAGGAGGCAGTGTAACTAGCTTGTCTTTAGGTTAGCAGTGTAACTAGCTTGTCTTTAGGTTAGCTGTGTAACTAGCTTCTCTTTAGGTTAGCTGTGTAACTAGCTTGTCTTTAGGAGGCAGTGTAACTAGCTTGTCTTTAGGAGGCAGTGTAACTAGCTTGTCTTTAGGTTAGCAGTGTAACTAGCTTGTCTTTAGGTTAGCAGTGTAACTAGCTTGTCTTTAGGAGGCAGTGTAACTAGCTTGTCTTTAGGTTAGCAGTGTAACTGGCTTGTCTTTAGGTTAGCAGTGTAACTAGTTTGTCTTTAGGTTAGCAGTGTAACTAGCTTGTCTTTAGGTTAGCAGGGTAACTAGCTTGTCTTTAGGAGGCAGTGTAACTAGCTTGTCTTTAGGAGGCAGTGTAACTAGCTTGTCTTTAGGAGGCAGTGTAACTAGCTTGTTTTTAGGTTAGCAGTGTAACTAGCTTGTCTTTAGGAGGCAGTGTAACTAGCTTGTCTTTAGGTTAGCTGTGTAACTAGCTTCTCTTTAGGTTAGCTGTGTAACTAGCTTGTCTTTATGAGGCAGTGTAACTAGCTTGTCTTTAGGTTAGCTGTGTAACTAGCTTGTCTTTAAGAGGCAGTGTAACTAGCTTGTCTTTAGGTTAGCTGTGTAACTAGCTTGTCTTTAGGAGGCAGTGTAACTAGCTTGTCTTTAGGTTAGCAGTGTAACTAGCTTGTCTTTAGGTTAGAAGTGTAACTAGCTTGTCTTTAGGAGGCAGTGTAACTAGCTTGTCTTTAGGTTAGCTGTGTTACTAGCTTGTCTTTAGGAGGCAGTGTAACTAGCTTGTCTTTAGGTTAGCTGTGTAACTAGCTTGTCTTTAGGTTAGCAGTGTAACTAGCTTGTCTTCAGGTTAGCAGTGTAACTAGCTTGTCTTTAGGAGGCAGTGTAACTAGCTTGTCTTTAGGAGGCAGTGTAACTAGCTTGTCTTTAGGAGGCAGTGTAACTAGCTTGTCTTTAGGAGGCAGTGTAACTAGCTTGTCTTTAGGTTAGCAGTGTAACTAGCTTGTCTTTAGGTTAGCTGTGTAACTAGCTTCTCTTTAGGTTAGCTGTGTAACTAGCTTGTCTTTATGAGGCAGTGTAACTAGCTTGTCTTTAGGTTAGCTGTGTAACTAGCTTGTCTTTAAGAGGCAGTGTAACTAGCTTGTCTTTAGGTTAGCAGTGTAACTCGCTTGTCTTTAGGTTAGCAGTGTAACTAGCTTGTCTTTAGGTTAGCAGTGTAACTAGCTTGTCTTTATGAGGCAGTGTAACTAGCTTGTCTTTAGGTTAGCAGTGTAACTAGCTTGTCTTTAGGTTAGCAGTGTAACTAGCTTGTCTTTAGGAGGCAGTGTAACTAGCTTGTCTTTAGGAGGCAGTGTAACTAGCTTGTCTTTAGGTTAGCAGTGTAACTAGTTTGTCTTTAGGTTAGCAGTGTAACTCGCTTGTCTTTAGGTTAGCAGTGTAACTAGCTTGTCTTTAGGTTAGCAGTGTAACTAGCTTGTCTTTAGGAGGCAGTGTAACTAGCTTGTATTTAGGTTAGCAGTGTAACTAGCTTGTCTTTAGGAGGCAGTGTAACTAGCTTGTCTTTAGGTTAGCAGTGTAACTAGCTTGTCTTTAGGTTAGCAGTGTAACTAGTTTGTCTTTAGGTTAGCAGTGTAACTAGCTTGCCTTTAGGTTAGCAGTGTAACTAGCTTGTCTTTAGGAGGCAGTGTAACTAGCTTGTCTTTAGGTTAGCAGTGTAACTAGTTTGTCTTTAGGAGGCAGTGTAACTAGCTTGTCTTTAGGTTAGCAGTGTAACTAGCTTGTCTTTAGGTTAGCAGTGTAACTAGCTTGTCTTTAGGAGGCAGTGTAACTAGCTTGTCTTTAGGTTAGCAGTGTAACTGGCTTGTCTTTAGGTTAGCAGTGTAACTAGTTTGTCTTTAGGTTAGCAGTGTAACTAGCTTGTCTTTAGGTTAGCAGGGTAACTAGCTTGTCTTTAGGAGGCAGTGTAACTAGCTTGTCTTTAGGAGGCAGTGTAACTAGCTTGTTTTTAGGTTAGCAGTGTAACTAGCTTGTCTTTAGGAGGCAGTGTAACTAGCTTGTCTTTAGGTTAGCTGTGTAACTAGCTTCTCTTTAGGTTAGCTGTGTAACTAGCTTGTCTTTATGAGGCAGTGTAACTAGCTTGTCTTTAGGTTAGCTGTGTAACTAGCTTGTCTTTAAGAGGCAGTGTAACTAGCTTGTCTTTAGGTTAGCTGTGTAACTAGCTTGTCTTTAGGAGGCAGTGTAACTAGCTTGTCTTTAGGTTAGCAGTGTAACTAGCTTGTCTTTAGGTTAGAAGTGTAACTAGCTTGTCTTTAGGAGGCAGTGTAACTAGCTTGTCTTTAGGTTAGCTGTGTTACTAGCTTGTCTTTAGGAGGCAGTGTAACTAGCTTGTCTTTAGGTTAGCTGTGTAACTAGCTTGTCTTTAGGTTAGCAGTGTAACTAGCTTGTCTTCAGGTTAGCTGTGTAACTGGCTTGTCTTTAGGTTAGCTGTGTAACTACCGTGTCTTTAGGTTAGCTGTGTAACTAGCTTGTCTTTATGAGACAGTGTAACTAGCTTGTCTTTAGGTTAGCTGTGTAACTAGCTTGTCTTTAGGAGGCAGTGTAACTAGCTTGTCTTTAGGAGGCAGTGTAACTAGCTTGTCTTTAGGAGGCAGTGTAACTAGCTTGTCTTTAGGAGGCAGTGTAACTAGCTTGTCTTTATGTTAGCAGTGTAACTAGCTTGTCTTTAGGTTAGAAGTGTAACTAGCTTGTCTTTAGGAGGCAGTGTAACTAGCTTGTCTTTAGGTTAGCTGTGTTACTAGCTTGTCTTTAGGAGGCAGTGTAACTAGCTTGTCTTTAGGTTAGCTGTGTAACTAGCTTGTCTTTAGGTTAGCAGTGTAACTAGCTTGTCTTCAGGTTAGCAGTGTAACTAGCTTGTCTTTAGGAGGCAGTGTAACTAGCTTGTCTTTAGGAGGCAGTGTAACTAGCTTGTCTTTAGGAGGCAGTGTAACTAGCTTGTCTTTAGGAGGCAGTGTAACTGTGGTCCACTGTAGCTCAGCTGGTAGAGCACGGCGCTTGTAACGCCAAGGTAGTGGGTTCAATCCCCGGGACCACCCATACACAAAAAAAATGTATGCACGCATGACTGTAAGTCGCTTTGGATAAAAGCGTCTGCTAAATGGCATATTATTATTTTATTTTTTAATTTTTTTTGTCTTTAGGTTAGCAGTGTAACTAGCTTGTCTTTAGGTTAGCTGTGTAACTAGCTTCTCTTTAGGTTAGCTGTGTAACTAGCTTGTCTTTATGAGGCAGTGTAACTAGCTTGTCTTTAGGTTAGCTGTGTAACTAGCTTGTCTTTAAGAGGCAGTGTAACTAGCTTGTCTTTAGGTTAGCAGTGTAACTCGCTTGTCTTTAGGTTAGCAGTGTAACTAGCTTGTCTTTAGGTTAGCAGTGTAACTAGCTTGTCTTTAGGTTAGAAGTGTAACTAGCTTGTCTTTAGGAGGCAGTGTAACTAGCTTGTCTTTAGGTTAGCTGTGTTACTAGCTTGTCTTTAGGAGGCAGTGTAACTAGCTTGTCTTTAGGTTAGCTGTGTAACTAGCTTGTCTTTAGGTTAGCAGTGTAACTAGCTTGTCTTCAGGTTAGCTGTGTAACTGGCTTGTCTTTAGGTTAGCTGTGTAACTACCTTGTCTTTAGGTTATCTGTGTAACTAGCTTGTCTTTATGAGACAGTGTAACTAGCTTGTCTTTAGGTTAGCTGTGTAACTAGCTTGTCTTTAGGAGGCAGTGTAACTAGCTTGTCTTTAGGAGGCAGTGTAACTAGCTTGTCTTTAGGAGGCAGTGTAACTAGCTTGTCTTTATGTTAGCAGTGTAACTAGCTTGTCTTTAGGTTAGCTGTGTAACTAGCTTGTCTTTAGGTTAGCTGTGTAACTAGCTTGTCTTTATGAGGCAGTGTAACTAGCTTGTCTTTAAGAGGCAGTGTAACTAGCTTGTCTTTAGGTTAGCTGTGTAACTAGCTTGTCTTTAGGAGGCAGTGTAACTAGCTTGTCTTTAGGTTAGCAGTGTAACTAGCTTGTCTTTAGGTTAGCAGTGTAACTAGCTTGTCTTTAGGTTAGCAGTGTAACTAGCTTGCCTTTAAGAGGTAGTGTAACTAGCTTGTGTTTAGGTTAGCAGTGTAACTAGCTTGTCTTTAAGTTAGCTGTGTAACTAGCTTGTTTTAGGAGGCAGTGTAACTAGCTTGTCTTTAGGTTAGCTGTGTAACTAGCTTGTCTTTAGGTTAGCTGTGTAACTAGCTTGTCTTTAGGAGGCAGTGTAACTAGCTTGTATGTAGGTTAAGAGTGTAACTAGCTTGTCTTTAGGAGGCAGTGTAACTAGCTTGTCTTTAGGAGGCAGTGTAACTAGCTTGTCTTTAAGTTAGCTGTGTAACTAGCTTGTCTTTAGGTTAGCTGTGTAACTAGCTTGTCTTTATGAGGCAGTGTAACTAGCTTGTCTTTAGGTTAGCTGTGTAACTAGCTTGTCTTTAGGTTAGCTGTGTAACTAGCTTGTCTTTAGGAGGCAGTGTAACTAGCTTGTATTTAGGTTAGCAGTGTAACTAGCTTGTCTTTAGGAGGCAGTGTAACTAGCTTGTCTTTAGGAGGCAGTGTATCTAGCTTGTCTTTAGGTTAGCTGTGTAACTAGCTTGTCTTTAGGAGGCAGTGTAACTAGCTTGTCTTTAGGAGGCAGTGTAACTAGCTTGTCTTTAGGTTAGCAGTGTAACTAGTTTGTCTTTAGGTTAGCAGTGTAACTCGCTTGTCTTTAGGTTAGCAGTGTAACTAGCTTGTCTTTAGGTTAGCAGTGTAACTAGCTTGTCTTTAGGCGGCAGTGTAACTAGCTTGTCTTTAGGTTAGCAGTGTAACTAGCTTGTCTTTAGGTTAGCAGTGTAACTAGCTTGTCTTTAGGAGGCAGTGTAACTAGCTTGTATTTAGGAGGCAGTGTAACTAGCTTGTTTTAGGAGGCAGTGTAACTAGCTTGTCTTTAGGAGGCAGTGTAACTAGCTTGTCTTTAGGTTAGCAGTGTAACTAGCTTGTCTTTAGGTTAGCTGTGTAACTAGCTTCTCTTTAGGTTAGCTGTGTAACTAGGTTGTCTTTATGAGGCAGTGTAACTAGCTTGTCTTTAGGTTAGAAGTGTAACTAGCTTGTCTTTAGGAGGCAGTGTAACTAGCTTGTCTTTAGGTTAGCTGTGTTACTAGCTTGTCTTTAGGAGGCAGTGTAACTAGCTTATCTTTAGGTTAGCTGTGTAACTAGCTTGTCTTTAGGTTAGCAGTGTAACTAGCTTGTCTTCAGGTTAGCTGTGTAACTGGCTTGTCTTTACGTTAGCTGTGTAACTACCTTGTCTTTAGGTTAGCTGTGTAACTAGCTTGTCTTTATGAGACAGTGTAACTAGCTTGTCTTTAGGTTAGCTGTGTAACTAGCTTGTCTTTAGGAGGCAGTGTAACTAGCTTGTCTTTAGGAGGCAGTGTAACTAGCTTGTCTTTAGGAGGCAGTGTAACTAGCTTGTCTTTAGGAGGCAGTGTAACTAGCTTGTCTTTATGTTAGCAGTGTAACTAGCTTGTCTTTAGGTTAGCTGTGTAACTAGCTTGTCTTTAGGTTAGCTGTGTAACTAGCTTGTCTTTATGAGGCAGTGTAACTAGCTTGTCTTTAAGAGGCAGTGTAACTAGCTTGTCTTTAGGTTAGCTGTGTAACTAGCTTGTCTTTAGGAGGCAGTGTAACTAGCTTGTCTTTAGGTTAGCAGTGTAACTAGCTTGTCTTTAGGTTAGCAGTGTAACTAGCTTGCCTTTAAGAGGTAGTGTAACTAGCTTGTGTTTAGGTTAGCAGTGTAACTAGCTTGTCTTTAAGTTAGCTGTGTAACTAGCTTGTTTTAGGAGGCAGTGTAACTAGCTTGTCTTTAGGTTAGCTGTGTAACTAGCTTGTCTTTAGGTTAGCTGTGTAACTAGCTTGTCTTTAGGAGGCAGTGTAACTAGCTTGTATTTAGGTTAAGAGTGTAACTAGCTTGTCTTTAGGAGGCAGTGTAACTAGCTTGTCTTTAGGAGGCAGTGTAACTAGCTTGTCTTTAAGTTAGCTGTGTAACTAGCTTGTCTTTAGGTTAGCTGTGTAACTAGCTTGTATTTATGAGGCAGTGTAACTAGCTTGTCTTTAGGTTAGCTGTGTAACTAGCTTGTCTTTAGGTTAGCTGTGTAACTAGCTTGTCTTTAGGAGGCAGTGTAACTAGCTTGTATTTAGGTTAGCAGTGTAACTAGCTTGTCTTTAGGAGGCAGTGTAACTAGCTTGTCTTTAGGAGGCAGTGTATCTAGCTTGTCTTTAGGTTAGCTGTGTAACTAGCTTTTCTTTAGGAGGCAGTGTAACTAGCTTGTCTTTAGGAGGCAGTGTAACTAGCTTGTCTTTAGGTTAGCAGTGTAACTAGTTTGTCTTTAGGTTAGCAGTGTAACTAGCTTGTCTTTAGGTTAGCAGTGTAACTAGCTTGTCTTTAGGTTAGCAGTGTAACTAGTTTGTCTTTAGGTTAGCAGTGTAACTAGCTTGTCTTTAGGTTAGCAGTGTAACTAGCTTGTCTTTAGGAGGCAGTGTAACTAGCTTGTCTTTAGGAGGCAGTGTAACTAGCTTGTCTTTAGGAGGCAGTGTAACTAGCTTGTCTTTAGGAGGCAGTGTAACTAGCTTGTATTTAGGAGGCAGTGTAACTAGCTTGTTTTAGGAGGCAGTGTAACTAGCTTGTCTTTAGGAGGCAGTGTAACTAGCTTGTCTTTAGGTTAGCAGTGTAACTAGCTTGTCTTTAGGTTAGCTGTGTAACTAGCTTCTCTTTAGGTTAGCTGTGTAACTAGGTTGTCTTTATGAGGCAGTGTAACTAGCTTGTCTTTAGGTTAGCAGTGTAACTAGCTTGTCTTTAGGTTAGCAGTGTAACTAGCTTGTCTTTAGGAGGCAGTGTAACTAGCTTGTCTTTAGGAGGCAGTGTAACTAGCTTGTCTTTAGGTTAGCAGTGTAACTAGCTTGTCTTTAGGTTAGCAGTGTAACTAGCTTGTCTTTAGGAGGCAGTGTAACTAGCTTGTCTTTAGGTTAGCAGTGTAACTAGCTTGTCTTTAGTTTAGCAGTGTAACTAGTTTGTCTTTAGGTTAGCAGTGTAACTAGCTTGTCTTTAGGTTAGCAGTGTAACTAGCTTGTCTTTAGGAGGCAGTGTAACTAGCTTGTCTTTAGGAGGCAGTGTAACTAGCTTGTCTTTAGGAGGCAGTGTAACTAGCTTGTCTTTAGGAGGCAGTGTAACTAACTTGTCTTTAGGTTAGAAATGTAACTAGCTTGTCTTTAGGTTAGCTGTGTAACTAGCTTCTCTTTAGGTTAGCTGTGTAACTAGCTTGTCTTTATGAGGAAGTGTAACTAGCTTGTCTTTAGGTTAGCTGTGTAACTAGCTTGTCTTTAGGAGGCAGTGTAACTAGCTTGTCTTTAGGTTAGCAGTGTAACTAGCTTGTCTTTAGGTTAGCAGTGTAACTAGCTTGTATTTAGGAGGCAGTGTAACTAGCTTGTCTTTAGGTTAGCTGTGTTACTAGCTTGTTTTTAGGAGGCAGTGTAACTAGCTTGTCTTTAGGTTAGCTGTGTAACTAGCTTCTCTTTAGGTTAGCTGTGTAACTAGCTTGTCTTTATGAGGCAGTGTAACTAGCTTGTCTTTAGGTTAGCTGTGTAACTAGCTTGTCTTTAGGAGGCAGTGTAACTAGCTTGTCTTTAGGTTAGCTGTGTAACTAGCTTGTCTTTAGGTTAGCTGTGTAACTAGCTTGTCTTTAGGAGGCAGTGTAACTAGCTTGTATTTAGGTTAGCAGTGTAACTAGCTTGTCTTTAGGAGGCAGTGTAACTAGCTTGTCTTTAGGAGGCAGTGTAACTAGCTTGTCTTTAGGTTAGCTGTGTAACTAGCTTGTCTTTATGAGGCAGTGTAACTAGCTTGTCTTTAGGAGGCAGTGTAACTAGCTTGTCTTTAGGTTAGCAGTGTAACTAGTTTGTCTTTAGGTTAGCAGTGTAACTCGCTTGTCTTTAGGTTAGCAGTGTAACTAGCTTGTCTTTAGGTTAGCAGTGTAACTAGCTTGTCTTTATGAGGCAGTGTAACTAGCTTGTCTTTAGGTTAGAAGTGTAACTAGCTTGTCTTTAGGAGGCAGTGTAACTAGCTTGTCTTTAGGTTAGCTGTGTTACTAGCTTGTCTTTAGGAGGCAGTGTAACTAGCTTATCTTTAGGTTAGCTGTGTAACTAGCTTGTCTTTAGGTTAGCAGTGTAACTAGCTTGTCTTCAGGTTAGCTGTGTAACTGGCTTGTCTTTACGTTAGCTGTGTAACTACCTTGTCTTTAGGTTAGCTGTGTAACTAGCTTGTCTTTATGAGACAGTGTAACTAGCTTGTCTTTAGGTTAGCTGTGTAACTAGCTTGTCTTTAGGAGGCAGTGTAACTAGCTTGTCTTTAGGAGGCAGTGTAACTAGCTTGTCTTTAGGAGGCAGTGTAACTAGCTTGTCTTTAGGAGGCAGTGTAACTAGCTTGTCTTTATGTTAGCAGTGTAACTAGCTTGTCTTTAGGTTAGCTGTGTAACTAGCTTGTCTTTAGGTTAGCTGTGTAACTAGCTTGTCTTTATGAGGCAGTGTAACTAGCTTGTCTTTAAGAGGCAGTGTAACTAGCTTGTCTTTAGGTTAGCTGTGTAACTAGCTTGTCTTTAGGAGGCAGTGTAACTAGCTTGTCTTTAGGTTAGCAGTGTAACTAGCTTGTCTTTAGGTTAGCAGTGTAACTAGCTTGCCTTTAAGAGGTAGTGTAACTAGCTTGTGTTTAGGTTAGCAGTGTAACTAGCTTGTCTTTAAGTTAGCTGTGTAACTAGCTTGTTTTAGGAG
Source organism: Coregonus lavaretus (assembly GCF_964263955.1). Classification (NCBI taxonomy): domain Eukaryota; kingdom Metazoa; phylum Chordata; class Actinopteri; order Salmoniformes; family Salmonidae; genus Coregonus; species Coregonus lavaretus. The sequence goes on along the minus strand of NC_140015.1, from coordinate 39,620,653 downwards.
GCAGTGTAACTAGCTTGTCTTTAGGTTAGCTGTGTAACTAGCTTGTCTTTAGGTTAGCTGTGTAACTAGCTTGTCTTTAGGAGGCAGTGTAACTAGCTTGTATTTAGGTTAAGAGTGTAACTAGCTTGTCTTTAGGAGGCAGTGTAACTAGCTTGTCTTTAGGAGGCAGTGTAACTAGCTTGTCTTTAAGTTAGCTGTGTAACTAGCTTGTCTTTAGGTTAGCTGTGTAACTAGCTTGTATTTATGAGGCAGTGTAACTAGCTTGTCTTTAGGTTAGCTATGTAACTAGCTTGTCTTTAGGTTAGCTGTGTAACTAGCTTGTCTTTAGGAGGCAGTGTAACTAGCTTGTATTTAGGTTAGCAGTGTAACTAGCTTGTCTTTAGGAGGCAGTGTAACTAGCTTGTCTTTAGGAGGCAGTGTATCTAGCTTGTCTTTAGGTTAGCTGTGTAACTAGCTTTTCTTTAGGAGGCAGTGTAACTAGCTTGTCTTTAGGAGGCAGTGTAACTAGCTTGTCTTTAGGTTAGCAGTGTAACTAGTTTGTCTTTAGGTTAGCAGTGTAACTAGCTTGTCTTTAGGTTAGCAGTGTAACTAGCTTGTCTTTAGGTTAGCAGTGTAACTAGTTTGTCTTTAGGTTAGCAGTGTAACTAGCTTGTCTTTAGGTTAGCAGTGTAACTAGCTTGTCTTTAGGAGGCAGTGTAACTAGCTTGTCTTTAGGAGGCAGTGTAACTAGCTTGTCTTTAGGAGGCAGTGTAACTAGCTTGTCTTTAGGAGGCAGTGTAACTAGCTTGTATTTAGGAGGCAGTGTAACTAGCTTGTTTTAGGAGGCAGTGTAACTAGCTTGTCTTTAGGAGGCAGTGTAACTAGCTTGTCTTTAGGTTAGCAGTGTAACTAGCTTGTCTTTAGGTTAGCTGTGTAACTAGCTTCTCTTTAGGTTAGCTGTGTAACTAGGTTGTCTTTATGAGGCAGTGTAACTAGCTTGTCTTTAGGTTAGCAGTGTAACTAGCTTGTCTTTAGGTTAGCAGTGTAACTAGCTTGTCTTTAGGAGGCAGTGTAACTAGCTTGTCTTTAGGAGGCAGTGTAACTAGCTTGTCTTTAGGTTAGCAGTGTAACTAGCTTGTCTTTAGGTTAGCAGTGTAACTAGCTTGTCTTTAGGAGGCAGTGTAACTAGCTTGTCTTTAGGTTAGCAGTGTAACTAGCTTGTCTTTAGGTTAGCAGTGTAACTAGTTTGTCTTTAGGTTAGCAGTGTAACTAGCTTGTCTTTAGGTTAGCAGTGTAACTAGCTTGTCTTTAGGAGGCAGTGTAACTAGCTTGTCTTTAGGAGGCAGTGTAACTAGCTTGTCTTTAGGAGGCAGTGTAACTAGCTTGTCTTTAGGAGGCAGTGTAACTAACTTGTCTTTAGGTTAGAAATGTAACTAGCTTGTCTTTAGGTTAGCTGTGTAACTAGCTTCTCTTTAGGTTAGCTGTGTAACTAGCTTGTCTTTATGAGGCAGTGTAACTAGCTTGTCTTTAGGTTAGCTGTGTAACTAGCTTGTCTTTAGGAGGCAGTGTAACTAGCTTGTCTTTAGGTTAGCAGTGTAACTAGCTTGTCTTTAGGTTAGCAGTGTAACTAGCTTGTATTTAGGAGGCAGTGTAACTAGCTTGTCTTTAGGTTAGCTGTGTTACTAGCTTGTTTTTAGGAGGCAGTGTAACTAGCTTGTCTTTAGGTTAGCTGTGTAACTAGCTTCTCTTTAGGTTAGCTGTGTAACTAGCTTGTCTTTATGAGGCAGTGTAACTAGCTTGTCTTTAGGTTAGCTGTGTAACTAGCTTGTCTTTAGGAGGCAGTGTAACTAGCTTGTCTTTAGGTTAGCTGTGTAACTAGCTTGTCTTTAGGTTAGCTGTGTAACTAGCTTGTCTTTAGGAGGCAGTGTAACTAGCTTGTATTTAGGTTAGCAGTGTAACTAGCTTGTCTTTAGGAGGCAGTGTAACTAGCTTGTCTTTAGGAGGCAGTGTAACTAGCTTGTCTTTAGGTTAGCTGTGTAACTAGCTTGTCTTTATGAGGCAGTGTAACTAGCTTGTCTTTAGGAGGCAGTGTAACTAGCTTGTCTTTAGGTTAGCAGTGTAACTAGTTTGTCTTTAGGTTAGCAGTGTAACTCGCTTGTCTTTAGGTTAGCAGTGTAACTAGCTTGTCTTTAGGTTAGCAGTGTAACTAGCTTGTCTTTAGGCGGCAGTGTAACTAGCTTGTCTTTAGGTTAGCAGTGTAACTAGCTTGACTTTAGGTTAGCAGTGTAACTAGCTTGTCTTTAGGAGGCAGTGTAACTAGCTTGTCTTTAGGTTAGCTGTGTAACTAGCTTGTCTTTATGAGGCAGTGTAACTAGCTTGTCTTTAAGAGGCAGTGTAACTAGCTTGTCTTTAGGTTAGCTGTGTAACTAGCTTGTCTTTAGGAGGCAGTGTAACTAGCTTGTCTTTAGGTTAGCAGTGTAACTAGCTTGTCTTTAGGTTAGCAGTGTAACTAGCTTGCCTTTAAGAGGTAGTGTAACTAGCTTGTGTTTAGGTTAGCAGTGTAACTAGCTTGTCTTTAAGTTAGCTGTGTAACTAGCTTGTTTTAGGAGGCAGTGTAACTAGCTTGTCTTTAGGTTAGCTGTGTAACTAGCTTGTCTTTAGGTTAGCTGTGTAACTAGCTTGTCTTTAGGAGGCAGTGTAACTAGCTTGTATTTAGGTTAAGAGTGTAACTAGCTTGTCTTTAGGAGGCAGTGTAACTAGCTTGTCTTTAGGAGGCAGTGTAACTAGCTTGTCTTTAAGTTAGCTGTGTAACTAGCTTGTCTTTAGGTTAGCTGTGTAACTAGCTTGTATTTATGAGGCAGTGTAACTAGCTTGTCTTTAGGTTAGCTGTGTAACTAGCTTGTCTTTAGGTTAGCTGTGTAACTAGCTTGTCTTTAGGAGGCAGTGTATCTAGCTTGTCTTTAGGTTAGCTGTGTAACTAGCTTTTCTTTAGGAGGCAGTGTAACTAGCTTGTCTTTAGGAGGCAGTGTAACTAGCTTGTCTTTAGGTTAGCAGTGTAACTAGTTTGTCTTTAGGTTAGCAGTGTAACTAGCTTGTCTTTAGGTTAGCAGTGTAACTAGCTTGTCTTTAGGTTAGCAGTGTAACTAGTTTGTCTTTAGGTTAGCAGTGTAACTAGCTTGTCTTTAGGTTAGCAGTGTAACTAGCTTGTCTTTAGGAGGCAGTGTAACTAGCTTGTCTTTAGGAGGCAGTGTAACTAGCTTGTCTTTAGGAGGCAGTGTAACTAGCTTGTCTTTAGGAGGCAGTGTAACTAGCTTGTATTTAGGAGGCAGTGTAACTAGCTTGTTTTAGGAGGCAGTGTAACTAGCTTGTCTTTAGGAGGCAGTGTAACTAGCTTGTCTTTAGGTTAGCAGTGTAACTAGCTTGTCTTTAGGTTAGCTGTGTAACTAGCTTCTCTTTAGGTTAGCTGTGTAACTAGGTTGTCTTTATGAGGCAGTGTAACTAGCTTGTCTTTAGGTTAGCAGTGTAACTAGCTTGTCTTTAGGTTAGCAGTGTAACTAGCTTGTCTTTAGGAGGCAGTGTAACTAGCTTGTCTTTAGGAGGCAGTGTAACTAGCTTGTCTTTAGGTTAGCAGTGTAACTAGCTTGTCTTTAGGTTAGCAGTGTAACTAGCTTGTCTTTAGGAGGCAGTGTAACTAGCTTGTCTTTAGGTTAGCAGTGTAACTAGCTTGTCTTTAGGTTAGCAGTGTAACTAGTTTGTCTTTAGGTTAGCAGTGTAACTAGCTTGTCTTTAGGTTAGCAGTGTAACTAGCTTGTCTTTAGGAGGCAGTGTAACTAGCTTGTCTTTAGGAGGCAGTGTAACTAGCTTGTCTTTAGGAGGCAGTGTAACTAGCTTGTCTTTAGGAGGCAGTGTAACTAACTTGTCTTTAGGTTAGAAATGTAACTAGCTTGTCTTTAGGTTAGCTGTGTAACTAGCTTCTCTTTAGGTTAGCTGTGTAACTAGCTTGTCTTTATGAGGAAGTGTAACTAGCTTGTCTTTAGGTTAGCTGTGTAACTAGCTTGTCTTTAGGAGGCAGTGTAACTAGCTTGTCTTTAGGTTAGCAGTGTAACTAGCTTGTCTTTAGGTTAGCAGTGTAACTAGCTTGTATTTAGGAGGCAGTGTAACTAGCTTGTCTTTAGGTTAGCTGTGTTACTAGCTTGTTTTTAGGAGGCAGTGTAACTAGCTTGTCTTTAGGTTAGCTGTGTAACTAGCTTCTCTTTAGGTTAGCTGTGTAACTAGCTTGTCTTTATGAGGCAGTGTAACTAGCTTGTCTTTAGGTTAGCTGTGTAACTAGCTTGTCTTTAGGAGGCAGTGTAACTAGCTTGTCTTTAGGTTAGCTGTGTAACTAGCTTGTCTTTAGGTTAGCTGTGTAACTAGCTTGTCTTTAGGAGGCAGTGTAACTAGCTTGTATTTAGGTTAGCAGTGTAACTAGCTTGTCTTTAGGAGGCAGTGTAACTAGCTTGTCTTTAGGAGGCAGTGTAACTAGCTTGTCTTTAGGTTAGCTGTGTAACTAGCTTGTCTTTATGAGGCAGTGTAACTAGCTTGTCTTTAGGAGGCAGTGTAACTAGCTTGTCTTTAGGTTAGCAGTGTAACTAGTTTGTCTTTAGGTTAGCAGTGTAACTCGCTTGTCTTTAGGTTAGCAGTGTAACTAGCTTGTCTTTAGGTTAGCAGTGTAACTAGCTTGTCTTTATGAGGCAGTGTAACTAGCTTGTCTTTAGGTTAGAAGTGTAACTAGCTTGTCTTTAGGAGGCAGTGTAACTAGCTTGTCTTTAGGTTAGCTGTGTTACTAGCTTGTCTTTAGGAGGCAGTGTAACTAGCTTATCTTTAGGTTAGCTGTGTAACTAGCTTGTCTTTAGGTTAGCAGTGTAACTAGCTTGTCTTCAGGTTAGCTGTGTAACTGGCTTGTCTTTACGTTAGCTGTGTAACTACCTTGTCTTTAGGTTAGCTGTGTAACTAGCTTGTCTTTATGAGACAGTGTAACTAGCTTGTCTTTAGGTTAGCTGTGTAACTAGCTTGTCTTTAGGAGGCAGTGTAACTAGCTTGTCTTTAGGAGGCAGTGTAACTAGCTTGTCTTTAGGAGGCAGTGTAACTAGCTTGTCTTTAGGAGGCAGTGTAACTAGCTTGTCTTTATGTTAGCAGTGTAACTAGCTTGTCTTTAGGTTAGCTGTGTAACTAGCTTGTCTTTAGGTTAGCTGTGTAACTAGCTTGTCTTTATGAGGCAGTGTAACTAGCTTGTCTTTAAGAGGCAGTGTAACTAGCTTGTCTTTAGGTTAGCTGTGTAACTAGCTTGTCTTTAGGAGGCAGTGTAACTAGCTTGTCTTTAGGTTAGCAGTGTAACTAGCTTGTCTTTAGGTTAGCAGTGTAACTAGCTTGCCTTTAAGAGGTAGTGTAACTAGCTTGTGTTTAGGTTAGCAGTGTAACTAGCTTGTCTTTAAGTTAGCTGTGTAACTAGCTTGTTTTAGGAGGCAGTGTAACTAGCTTGTCTTTAGGTTAGCTGTGTAACTAGCTTGTCTTTAGGTTAGCTGTGTAACTAGCTTGTCTTTAGGAGGCAGTGTAACTAGCTTGTATTTAGGTTAAGAGTGTAACTAGCTTGTCTTTAGGAGGCAGTGTAACTAGCTTGTCTTTAGGAGGCAGTGTAACTAGCTTGTCTTTAAGTTAGCTGTGTAACTAGCTTGTCTTTAGGTTAGCTGTGTAACTAGCTTGTATTTATGAGGCAGTGTAACTAGCTTGTCTTTAGGTTAGCTATGTAACTAGCTTGTCTTTAGGTTAGCTGTGTAACTAGCTTGTCTTTAGGAGGCAGTGTAACTAGCTTGTATTTAGGTTAGCAGTGTAACTAGCTTGTCTTTAGGAGGCAGTGTAACTAGCTTGTCTTTAGGAGGCAGTGTATCTAGCTTGTCTTTAGGTTAGCTGTGTAACTAGCTTTTCTTTAGGAGGCAGTGTAACTAGCTTGTCTTTAGGAGGCAGTGTAACTAGCTTGTCTTTAGGTTAGCAGTGTAACTAGTTTGTCTTTAGGTTAGCAGTGTAACTAGCTTGTCTTTAGGTTAGCAGTGTAACTAGCTTGTCTTTAGGTTAGCAGTGTAACTCGTTTGTCTTTAGGTTAGCAGTGTAACTAGCTTGTCTTTAGGTTAGCAGTGTAACTAGCTTGTCTTTAGGAGGCAGTGTAACTAGCTTGTCTTTAGGAGGCAGTGTAACTAGCTTGTCTTTAGGAGGCAGTGTAACTAGCTTGTCTTTAGGAGGCAGTGTAACTAGCTTGTATTTAGGAGGCAGTGTAACTAGCTTGTTTTAGGAGGCAGTGTAACTAGCTTGTCTTTAGGAGGCAGTGTAACTAGCTTGTCTTTAGGTTAGCAGTGTAACTAGCTTGTCTTTAGGTTAGCTGTGTAACTAGCTTCTCTTTAGGTTAGCTGTGTAACTAGGTTGTCTTTATGAGGCAGTGTAACTAGCTTGTCTTTAGGTTAGCAGTGTAACTAGCTTGTCTTTAGGTTAGCAGTGTAACTAGCTTGTCTTTAGGAGGCAGTGTAACTAGCTTGTCTTTAGGAGGCAGTGTAACTAGCTTGTCTTTAGGTTAGCAGTGTAACTAGCTTGTCTTTAGGTTAGCAGTGTAACTAGCTTGTCTTTAGGAGGCAGTGTAACTAGCTTGTCTTTAGGTTAGCAGTGTAACTAGCTTGTCTTTAGGTTAGCAGTGTAACTAGTTTGTCTTTAGGTTAGCAGTGTAACTAGCTTGTCTTTAGGTTAGCAGTGTAACTAGCTTGTCTTTAGGAGGCAGTGTAACTAGCTTGTCTTTAGGAGGCAGTGTAACTAGCTTGTCTTTAGGAGGCAGTGTAACTAGCTTGTCTTTAGGAGGCAGTGTAACTAACTTGTCTTTAGGTTAGAAATGTAACTAGCTTGTCTTTAGGTTAGCTGTGTAACTAGCTTCTCTTTAGGTTAGCTGTGTAACTAGCTTGTCTTTATGAGGCAGTGTAACTAGCTTGTCTTTAGGTTAGCTGTGTAACTAGCTTGTCTTTAGGAGGCAGTGTAACTAGCTTGTCTTTAGGTTAGCAGTGTAACTAGCTTGTCTTTAGGTTAGCAGTGTAACTAGCTTGTATTTAGGAGGCAGTGTAACTAGCTTGTCTTTAGGTTAGCTGTGTTACTAGCTTGTTTTTAGGAGGCAGTGTAACTAGCTTGTCTTTAGGTTAGCTGTGTAACTAGCTTCTCTTTAGGTTAGCTGTGTAACTAGCTTGTCTTTATGAGGCAGTGTAACTAGCTTGTCTTTAGGTTAGCTGTGTAACTAGCTTGTCTTTAGGAGGCAGTGTAACTAGCTTGTCTTTAGGTTAGCTGTGTAACTAGCTTGTCTTTAGGTTAGCTGTGTAACTAGCTTGTCTTTAGGAGGCAGTGTAACTAGCTTGTATTTAGGTTAGCAGTGTAACTAGCTTGTCTTTAGGAGGCAGTGTAACTAGCTTGTCTTTAGGAGGCAGTGTAACTAGCTTGTCTTTAGGTTAGCTGTGTAACTAGCTTGTCTTTATGAGGCAGTGTAACTAGCTTGTCTTTAGGAGGCAGTGTAACTAGCTTGTCTTTAGGTTAGCAGTGTAACTAGTTTGTCTTTAGGTTAGCAGTGTAACTCGCTTGTCTTTAGGTTAGCAGTGTAACTAGCTTGTCTTTAGGTTAGCAGTGTAACTAGCTTGTCTTTAGGCGGCAGTGTAACTAGCTTGTCTTTAGGTTAGCAGTGTAACTAGCTTGACTTTAGGTTAGCAGTGTAACTAGCTTGTCTTTAGGAGGCAGTGTAACTAGCTTGTCTTTAGGTTAGCAGTGTAACTAGCTTGTCTTTAGGAGGCAGTGTAACTAGTTTGTCTTTAGGTTAGCAGTGTAACTAGCTTGTCTTTAGGTTAGCAGTGTAACTAGCTTGTCTTTAGGAGGCAGTGTAACTAGCTTGTCTTTAGGTTAGCAGTGTAACTAGCTTGTCTTTAGGTTAGCAGTGTAACTAGCTTGTCTTTAGGTTAGCAGTGTAACCAGCTTGTCTTTAGGTTAGCAGTGTAACTAGCTTGTCTTTAGGAGGCAGTGTAACTAGTTTGTCTTTAGGTTAGCAGTGTAACTAGCTTGTCTTTAGGTTAGCAGTGTAACTAGCTTGTCTTTAGGAGGCAGTGTAACTAGCTTGTCTTTAGGTTAGCAGTGTAACTAGCTTGTCTTTAGGTTAGCAGTGTAACTAGCTTGTCTTTAGGTTAGCAGTGTAACTAGCTTGTCTTTAGGTTAGCAGTGTAACTAGCTTGTCTTTAGGAGGCAGTGTAACTAGCTTGTCTTTAGGAGGCAGTGTAACTAGCTTGTCCTTAGGTTAGCAGTGTAACTATCTTGTCTTTAGGTTAGCAATGTAACTAGCTTGTCTTTAGGTTAGCAATGTAACTAGCTTGTCTTTAGGTTAGCTGTGTAACTAGCTTCTCTTTAGGTTAGCTGTGTAACTAGCTTGTCTTTATGAGGCAGTGTAACTAGCTTGTCTTTAGGTTAGTTGTGTAACTAGCTTGTCTTTAGGAGGCAGTGTAACTAGCTTGTCTTTAGGTTAGCAGTGTAACTAGCTTGTCTTTAGGTTAGCAGTGTAACTAGCTTGTCTTTAGGAGGCAGTGTAACTAGCTTGTCTTTAGGTTAGCTGTGTTACTAGCTTGTCTTTAGGAGGCAGTGTAACTAGCTTGTATTTAGGTTAGCTGTGTAACTAGCTTGTCTTTAGGTTAGCAGTGTAACTAGCTTGTCTTCAGGTTAGCTGTGTAACTAGCTTGTCTTTAGGTTAGCTGTGTAACTACCTTGTCTTTAGGTTAGCTGTGTAACTAGATTGTCTTTATGAGGCAGTGTAACTAGCTTGTCTTTAGGTTAGCTGTGTAACTAGCTTGTCTTTAGGTTAGCAGTGTAACTTGCTTGTCTTTAGGAGGCAGTGTAACTAGCTTGTCTTTAGGAGGCAGTGTAACTAGCTTGTCTTTAGGTTAGCTGTGTAACTAGCTTGTCTTATTGAGGCAGTGTAACTAGCTTGTCTTTAAGAGGCAGTGTAACTAGCTTGTCTTTAGGTTAGCAGTGTAACTAGCTTGTCTTTAGGTTAGCTGTGTAACTAGCTTGTCTTTAGGTTAGCAGTGTAACTAGCTTGTTTTTAGGAGGCAGTGTCACTATCTTGTATTTAGGTTAGCAGTGTAACTAGCTTGTCTTTAGTTTAGCAGTGTAACTATCTTGTCTTTAGGTTAGCTGTGTAACTAGCTTGTCTTTAGGTTAGCTGTGTAACTAGCTTGTCTTGATGAGGCAGTGTAACTAGCTTGTCTTTAAGAGGCAGTGTAACTAGCTTGTCTTTAGGTTAGCTGTGTAACTAGCTTGAATTTAGGTTTGCTGTGTAACTAGCTTGTCTTTAGGAGGCAGTGTAACTAGCTTGTCTTTAGGTTAGCAGTGTGTTAGAAATTGCGTAATTCAAATCTGGTATTGGAATAAGAATCAAGAGATCTTCAATCCAAGCTTAATTTATTATATGCAAAATGTATGTATGATAAGTATGAAGGTTCGTATATACAGGTCCGCTGAGATACCACGCAGGGCACTCAGAGAACTAAACCATTGTTTACAGGTACTTTCTCAAATACTCTGACAGAGAGTTCCCACCTCTTCTGTTGGCCAATCAGAGTAAAGAACTGAGTGTGGTTTAGACTTTACTCAGCCAATCCGTTGGCGCACGGGTTAGTCCCACCCCTTGGCGCTCCACCGTTCCCAGGCATAAGTTTATCATAACAACCTGTGGAGTCAGCACCCAAAAGACACCATTCCACTGTACTACGTTCAAGGACGGTTCACAGACAACAAAGAGGCAGTGTTCGTATCTGTAAGAAATACAAGTCTTATCTGTCCTTCCCCTAACGTTCCACACATGAATCACAGCCTGTTATGTGAAACAATTTATATCAGTATAGTACAAACCTATGCTCCTCATTAATGCATTCCTTCTAAGCTATTCATCACTTCAATCCAATTATTAGAAAACAAATCCCAACAAGTGTAACTAGCTTGTCTTTAGGTTAGCAGTGTAACTAGCTTGCCTTTAGGAGGCAGTGTAACTAGCTTGTCTTTAGGTTAGCTGTGTAACTAGCTTGTCTTTAGGAGGCAGTGTAACTAGCTTGTCCTTAGGTTAGCTGTGTAACTAGCTCTTCTTTAGGTTAGCTGTGTAACTAGATTGTCTTTAGGTTAGTAGTGTAATTAGCTTGTCTTTAGGAGGCAGTGTAACTAGCTTGTCTTCCGGAAGCAGTGTAACTAGCTTGTCTTTAGGAGTCAGTGTAACTAGCTTGTCTTTAGGTTATCAGTGTAACTAGCTTGTCTTTAGGTTAGTAGTGTAACTAGCTTGTCTTTAGGAGGCAGTGTAACTAGCTTGTCTTTAGGCGGCAGTGTAACTAGCTTGTCTTAAGGTTAGCAGTGTAACTAGCTTGTCTTTAGGTTAGCAGTGGAACTAGCTTGTCTTTAGGTTAGTAGTGTTACTAGCTTGTCTTTAGGTTAGCTGTCTAACTAGCTTGTCTTTAGGTTAGCTGTGTAACCAGTTTGTCTTTAGGAGGGAGTGTAACTAGCTTGTCTTTAGGTTAGCAGTGTAACTAGCTTGTCTTTAGGTTAGCAGTGTAACTAGCTTGTCTTTAGGAGAAAGTGTAACTAGCTTGTCTTTAGGTTAGTAGTGTAACTAGCTTGTCTTTAGGAGGCAGTGTAACTAGCTTGTCTTTAGGTTAGCAGTGTAACTAGCTTGTCTTTAGGAGGCAGTGTAACTAGCTTGTCTTTAGGTTAGCAGTGTAACTAGCTTGTCTTTAGGAGGCAGTGTAACTAGCTTGTCTTTAGGTTAGCAGTGTAACTAGCTTGTCTTTAGGAGGCAGTGTAACTAGCTTGTCTTTAGGAGGTAGTGTAACTAGCTTGTCTTTAGGAGGCAGTGTAACTAGCTTGTCTTTAGGTTAGCTGTGTAACTTACTTGTCTTTAGGTTAGCAGTGTAACTAGCTTGTCTTTAGGTTAGCAGTGTAACTAGCTTGTCTTCAGGAGGCAGTGTAACTAGCTTGTCTTTATGAGGCAGTGTAACTAGCTTGTCTTTAGGTTAGCAGTGTAACTAGCTTGTCTTTAGGTTAGCAGTGTAACTAGCTTGTCTTTAGGAGGCAGTGTAACTAGCTTGTCTTTAGGAGGCAGTGTAACTAGCTTGTCTTTAGGTTAGCAGTGTAACTAGCTTGTCTTTAGGTTAGCAGTGTAACTAGCTTGTCTTTAGGAGGCAGTGTAACTAGCTTGTCTTCAGGAGGCAGTGTAACTAGCTTGTCTTTAGGAGGCAGTGTAACTAGCTTGTCTTTAGGAGGCAGTGTAACTAGCTTGTCTTTAGGAGGCAGTGTAACTAGCTTGTCTTTAGGTTAGCAGTGTAACTAGCTTGTCTTTAGGTTAGCAGTGTAACTAGCTTGTCTTTAGGAGGCAGTGTAACTAGCTTGTCTTTAGGAGGCAGTGTAACTAGCTTGTCTTTAGGAGGCAGTATAACTAGCTTGTCTTTAGGAGGCAGTGTAACTAGCTTGTCTTTAGGAGGCAGTGTAACTAGCTTGTCTTTAGGAGGCAGTGTAACTAGCTTGTCTTTAGGAGGCAGTGTAACTAGCTTGTCTTTAGGTTATCTGTGTAACTAGCTTGTCTTTAGGTTAGCAGTGTAACTAGCTTGTCTTTAGGTTAGCAGTGTAACTAGCTTGCCTTTAGGAGGCAGTGTAACTAGCTTGTCTTTAGGTTAGCAGTGTAACTAGCTTGCCTTTAGGAGGCAGTGTAACTAGCTTGTCTTTAGGTTAGCAGTGTAACTAGCTTGTCTTTAGGAGGCAGTGTAACTAGCTTGTCTTTAGGTTAGCAGTGTAACTAGGTTGTCCTTAGGTTAGCAGTGTAACTAGCTTGTCTTTAGGTTAGTAGTGTAACTAGCTTGTCTTTAGGTTTTTATTTATTTATTTTTTTATTTTATTTTTTATTTCACCTTTATTTAACCAGGTAAACCAGTTGAGAACAGGTTCTCATTTACAACTGTGACCTGGCCAAGACAAAGCAAAGTAGTGCAACAAAAAACAACACAGAGTTACATATGGGGTAAAAAAAAAAAAAAAAAAAAAAAAAGTCAGAGATACAACAGAAAATATATATACAGTGTGTGCAAATGTAGCAAGTTATGGAGGTAAGGCAATAAATAGGCTATAGTGCAGAATAATTACAATAGTATTAACACTGGAATGCTAGATGTGCAAGAGATTATGTGCAAATAGAGATAATGGGGTGCAAAAGAGCAAATTAAATAACAATATAGGGATGAGGTAGTTGGGTGGGCTAATTTCAGATGGGCTGTGTACAGGTGCAGTGATCGGTAAGGTGCTCTGACAACTGATGCTTAAAGTTATTGAGGGAGATAAGAGTCTCCAGCTTCAGAGATTTTTGCAATTCGTTCCAGTCATTGGCAGCAGAGAACTGGAAGGAATGGCGGCCAAAGGAGGTGTTGGCTTTGGGAATGACCAGTGAGATATACCTGCTGGAGCGCAGACTACGGGTGGGTGCTGCTATGGTGACCAATGAGCTAAGATAAGGCGGGGATTTGCCTAGCAGTGATTTATAGATGGCCTGGAGCCAGTGGGTTTGACGACGAACATGTAGTGAGGACCAGCCAACAAGAGCGTACAGGTCACAGTGGTGGGTAGTGTATGGGGCTTTGGAGACAAAACGGATGGCACTGTGATAGACTACATCCAATTTGCTGAGTAGAGTGTTGGAGGCTATTTTATAAATGACATCGCCGAAGTCAAGGATCGGTAGGATAGTCAGTTTTACGAGGGCATGTTTGGCAGCATGAGTGAAGGAGGCTTTGTTGCGAAATAGGAAGCCGATCCTAGATTTAACTTTGGATTGGAGATTCTTTATGTGAGTCTGGAAGTTGAGTTTACAGTCTAACCAGACACCTAGGTATTTGTAGTTGTCCACATACTCTAGGTCAGACCCGTCGAGAGTGGTGATTCTAGTCGGGTGGGCGGGTGCTAGCAGCGTTCGATTGAAAAGCATGCATTTAGTTTTACTAGTGTTTAAGAGCAGTTGAAGGCTACTGAAGGATTGTTGTATGGCATTGAAGCTCGTTTGGAGGTTTGTTAACACAGTGTCCAATGAAGGGCCAGATGTATACAAAATGGTGTCGTCTGCGTAGAGGTGGATCTGAGAGTCACCAGCAGCAAGAGCGACATCATTGATATACACGGAGAAAAGTGTCGGCCCAAGAATTGAACCCTGTGGCACCCCCATAGAGACTGCCATAGGTCCAGACAACAGGCCCTCCGATTTGACACACTGAACTCTATCTGAGAAGTAGTTGGTGAACCAGGCGAGGCAGTCATTTGAGAAACCAAGGCTATTTAGTCTGCCAATAAGAATGCGGTGGTTGACAGAGTCGAAAGCCTTGGCCAGGTCGATGAAGACGGCTGCACAGTACTGTCTATTATCAATCGCGGTTATAATATCGTTTAGGACCTTGAGCGTGGCTGAAGTGCACCCGTGACCAGCTCGGAAACCAGATTGCATAGCGGAGAAGGTACGGTGGTATTCGAAATGGTCGATGATCTGTTTATTAACTTGGCTTTCGAATACTTTCGAAAGGCAGGGCAGGATGGATATAGGTCTGTAGCAGTTTGGATCTAGAGTGTCACCCCCTTTGAAGAGGGGGATGACCGCGGCAGCTTTCCAATCTCTGGGGATCTCAGACGTTATGAAAGAGAGGTTGAACAGACTAGTAATAGCGGTTGCGACAATTTCGGCGGCTAGTTTTAGGAAGAAAGGGTCCAGATTGTCTAGCCCAGCTGATTTGTAGGGGTCCAGATTTTGCAGCGCTTTCAAAACATCAGCTGTCTGAATTTGTGTGAAGGAGAAGCGGGGGGGGCATGGGCAAGTTGCAGCAGAGGGTGCAGAGTTGGTGGCCGGGTTAGTGGTAGCCAGATGGAAAGCATGGCCAGCTGTAGCAAAATGCTTGTTGAAATTCTCGATTATTGTAGATTTATCGGTGGTGATAGTGTTTCCTAGCCTCAGTGCAGTGGGCAGCTGGGAGGAAGTGCTCTTATTCTCCATGGACTTTACAGTGTCCCAAAACTTTTTGGAGTTAGTGCTACAGGATGCAAATTTCTGTTTGAAAAAGTTAGCCTTTGCTTTCCTGACTGCTTGTGTATATTGGTTCCTAACTTCCCTGAAAAGTTGCATATCGCGGGGGCTATTTGATGAGGTTAGCAGTGTAACTAGCTTGTCTTTAGGTTAGCAGTGTAACTAGCTTGTCTTTAGGAGGCAGGGTGACTAGCTTGTCTTTAGGAGGCAGTGTAACTAGCTTGCTGACAGTTTGTGATGATGAGTGTGTGTGTTGTTGCAGAAATAAATAGACCTAAAAAAATATGAATTTCAAGATATGAATTATGAAAGTCGTTTTTTTTGGGGGGGGTGCACCTGCTCCCTGAAATGTCTGTGCACGGCTCTGCACACAAACACACACACACACACACACAGAGAGAGAGAAAGAGAGAGGGAAAGAGATAAAGAAAGGAGAGAGAGAGAGAAAGAGAAACAGAGAGCAAGAATGGTAGAGTCGGAGAGAGATAAATAATTTTTGTGGTTAAACATTTATAATAGCTTTAATAAGACTACAGAGGCATGTTGTGTCTGTAATAAGGCTAATGTAGAGGACCATGTTAAATATTCATCTGATGCTGTGAACATGCCTCTCTCTCTGTCTCTAGCTCTCTTACTCTCTCTCTAGCTCTCTCTCTCTCTCTCTGTCTCTCTCTCTCTCCCCCCTCTCTGTTTCTAGCTCTCTTACTCTGTCTCTAGCTCTTGCTCTCTCTCTCTCTCTCTCTCTCTCTCTCTCTCTCTCTCTCTCTCTCTCTCTCTCTCTCTCTCTCTCTCTCTCTCTCTCTCACTCTCTCTCTCTCTCTCTCTCTGTCTGTAATTCTCTCTCTCTCAATTACATTTCAATTTCAATTTAAGGGCTTTATTGGCATGGGAAACATATGTTAACTTGCCAAAGCGAGTGAAGTAGATAATAAACAAAAGTGAAATAAACAATACAAAATAACAGTAAACATTACAATCACAAAAGTTCCAAAAGAATAGAGACATTTCAAATGTCATATTATGTATATATACAGTGTTGGAACAATTTGCAAATAGTTAAAGTACAAATGGGAAAATAAATAAACATAAATATGGGTTGTATTTGCGAGTGGCGCAGTGGTCTAAGGCACTGCATCGCAGTGCTAGCTATGCCACTAGAGATCCTGGTTTGACTCCAGGCTCTGTTGTAGCCGGCCGCGACCGGCAGACCCATGGGGCGGCGCACAATTGGCCCAGCGTCATCCAGTGTAGGGGAGGGAATGGCCGGCAGGGATGTAGCTCAGTTGGTAGAGCATGGTGTTTGCAACGCCAGGGTTGTGGGTTTGATTCCCACGGGGAGCCAGTATGAAAAAAGTTAAATAAACAAATAATGTATGTACTCACTAACTGTAAGTCGCTCTGGATAAGAGCGTCTGCTAAATGACTTAAATGTAAAATGTATTTACAATGGTGTTTGTTCTTCACTGGTTGCCCTTTTCTTGTGGCAACAGGTCACAAATATTGCTGCTGTGATGGCACGCTGTGGTATTTCACCCAGTAGATAAGGGAGTTTATTAATATTGGGTTTGTTTTCTAATTCTTTGTGGATCGCTGTAATCTGAGAGAAATATGTGTCTCTAATATGGTCATACATTTGGCAGGAAGTTAGGAAGTGCAGCTCAGTTTCCACCTCGTTTTGTAGGCAGTATGCACATAGCCTGTCTTCTCTTGAGAGCCAGGTCTGCCTACGGCGGCCTTTCTCAATAGCAAGGCTATGCTCACTGAGTCTGTACATAGTCAAAGCTTTCTTTAAGTTTGGGTCAGTCACAGTGGTCAGGTATTCTGAAACTCTCTGTTTAGGGCCAAATAGCATTCTAGTTTGCTCTTTTTTTTGTTAATTCTTTCCAATGTGTCAAGTAATTCTCTTTTTGTTTTCTCATGATTTGGTTGGGTCTAATTGTGTTGTTGTCCTGCGGCTCTGTGGGGTCTGTTTGTGTTTGTGAACAGAGCCTCTCTCTCTCTCTCTCTCTCTCTCTCTATCTCTCTCTCTCTCTGTCTCTAGCTCTCTTTCTCTGTCTCTAGCTCTCTCTCTCCCCTCCTCTTTCTCTCTTCCGCTACCTCTCTCTCTCTTTCTCTATCTCTCGCTCTCTCCTCCTGCTGAGCTGAGGAAGTGGCAGCAGCGCAAGAAATGAGGCCACTTAAATGGAACTAAGTGGTTGTGTGTGTGTGTGTGTGTGTGTGTGTGTGTGTGTGTGCGTACATGTCACAGGCAGCTGGTGTCCCCTTAATTGGGGAGGACGGACCCATAGTAATGGCTGAAAGTGAATCAATGGAATGGTATCAACTCATCAAACACATGGTTTCCATGTACTTGATAGAATTCCATTCACTTCATTCCAGTCATTATTATGAGCCATCCTCCCCTCACCAGCCTCCTGTGGTGTGTGTGACTGAGTGATAAATAATCAAACACACGTGTATTACTGGTTCTATTCTCTGCAGGTATGATGTAACAGTATCTATAAAGATACCAAACAGGTATGATGTAACAAGTATCTATAAAGATATTAAACAGGTATGATCTAACAAGTATCTATAAAGATACCTAACAGGTATGACAAACAAATATCTATAAAGATACCATGCAGGTATGATGTAACAAGTATCTACAGTGGGGGGAAAAAGTATTTAGTCAGCCACCAATTGTGCAAGTTCTCCCACTTAAAAAGATGAGAGAGGCCTGTAATTTTCATCATAGGTACACGTCAACTATGACAGACAAAATGAGAAAAAAAATCCAGAAAATCACATTGTAGGATTTTTTATGAATTTATTTGCAAATTATGGTGGAAAATAAGTATTTGGTCAATAACAAAAGTTTCTCAATACTTTGTTATATACCCTTTGTTGGCAATGACACAGGTCAAACGTTTTCTGTAAGTCTTCACAAGGTTTTCACACACTGTTGCTGGTATTTTGGCCCATTCCTCCATGCAGATCTCCTCTAGAGCAGTGATGTTTTGGGGCTGTCGCTGGGCAACACAGACTTTCAACTCCCTCCAAAGATTTTCTATGGGGTTGAGATCTGGAGACTGGCTAGGCCACTCCAGGACCTTGAAATGCTTCTTACGAAGCCACTCCTTCGTTGCCCGGGCGGTGTGTTTGGGATCATTGTCATGCTGAAAGACCCAGCCACGTTTCATCTTCAATGCCCTTGCTGATGGAAGGAGGTTTTCACTCAAAATCTCACGATACATGGCCCCATTCATTCTTTCCTTTACACGGATCAGTCGTCCTGGTCCCTTTGCAGAAAAACAGCCCCAAAGCATGATGTTTCCACCCCCATGCTTCACAGTAGGTATGGTGTTCTTTGGATGCAACTTAGCATTCTTTGTCCTCCAAACACGACAAGTTGAGTTTTTACCAAAAAGTTATATTTTGGTTTCAACTGACCATATGACATTCTCCCAATCCTCTTCTGGATCATCCAAATGCACTCTAGCAAACTTCAGACGGGCCTGGACATGTACTGGCTTAAGCAGGGGGACACGTCTGGCACTGCAGGATTTGAGTCCCTGGCGGCGTAGTGTGTTACTGATGGTAGGCTTTGTTACTTTGGTCCCAGCTCTCTGCAGGTCATTCACTAGGTCCCCCCGTGTGGTTCAGGGATTTTTGCTCACCGTTCTTGTGATCATTTTGACCCCACGGGGTGAGATCTTGCGTGGAGCCCCAGATCGAGGGAGATTATCAGTGGTCTTGTATGTCTTCCATTTCCTAATAATTGCTCCCACAGTTGATTTCTTCAAACCAAGCTGCTTACCTATTGCAGATTCAGTCTTCCCAGCCTGGTGCAGGTCTACAATTTTGTTTCTGGTGTCCTTTGACAGCTCTTTGGTCTTGGCCATAGTGGAGTTTGGAGTGTGACTGTTTGAGGTTGTGGACAGGTGTCTTTTATACTGATAACAAGTTCAAACAGGTGCCATTAATACAGGTAACAAGTCGAGGACAGAGGAGCCTCTTAAAGAAGAAGTTACAGGTCTGTGAGAGCCAGAAATCTTGCTTGTTTGTAGGTGACCAAATACTTATTTTCCACCATAATTTGCAAATAAATTAATTAAAAATCCTACAATGTGATTTTCTGGAATTTTTTTTCTCAATTTGTCTGTCATAGTTGACGTGTACCTATGATGAAAATTACAGGCCTCTCTCATCTTTTTAAGTGGGAGAACTTACACAATTGGTGGCTGACTAAATACTTTTTTCCCCCACTGTATAAAGATACCAAACGGGTATGATGTAACATTATCTATAAAGATACCAAACAGGTATGATGTAACAGCATCTATAAAGATACCAAACGGGTATGATGTAACAGTATCTATAAAGGTACCAAACAGGTATGATGTAACAAGTATCTATAAAGATACCAAACAGGTATGATCTAACAAGTATCTAAAAATATACCAAACAGGTATGATGTAACAAGTATCTATAAAGATACCAAACAGGTATGATGTAACAGTATCTATAAAGATACCAAACAGGTATGATCTAACAAGTATCTATAAAGATACCAAACAAGTATGATCTAACAAGTATCTATAAAGATACCAAACAGGTATGATGTAACAGTATCTATAAAGATACCAAACAGGTATGATGTAACAGTATCTATAAAGATACCAAACAGGTATGATGTAACAGTATCTATAAAGATACCAAACAGGTATGATGTAACAGCATCTATAAAGATACCAAACAGGTATGATCTAACAAGTATCTATAAAGATACCAAACAGGTATGATGTAACAGTATCTATAAAGATACCAAACAGGTATAATGTAACAGCATCTATAAAGATACCAAACAGGTGTGATATAACAGTATCTTTAAAGATACCAAACAGAACTCATGTGGTTTGGGGACTATCATTCATGTTAGTGCGACTACTGTAGATTACAATCTGTGGAACCTTTTGAGGTGATTGAAGTGATTTGTGTGCCATAGAGAGATAGTTATTTTTTATATTTAGACAAAAACTAAAAATAAGCAAAGAGAAACGACAGTCCATCATTACATTAAGACATGAAGGTCAGTCAATACGGAACATTTCAAGAACTTTGAACGTTTCTTCAAGTGCAGTCGCAAAAACCATCAAGCACTATGATGAAACTGGCTCTCATGAGGACTGCCACAGGAATGGAAGACCCAGAGTTACCTCTGCTGCAGAGGATAAGTTAATTAGAGTTACCAGCCTCAGAAATTGCAGCCCAAATAAATGCTTCACAGAGTTCAAGTAACAGACACATCTCAACATCAACTGTTCAGAAGAGACTGTGTGAATCAGGCCTTCATGGTCGAATTGCTGCAAAGAAACCACTACAAAAGGACACCAATAAGAAGAAGAGACTTGCTTGAGCCAAGAAACACAAGCAATGGACATTAGACCGGTGGAAATTTGTCCTTTGGTCTGGAGTCCAAATTGGAGATTTTTGGTTCCAACCGCCGTGTCTTTGTGAGACGCGGTGTGGGTGAACGGATGATCTCTGCATGTGTATTTCCCACCGGAAAGCATGGAGGAGGAGGTGTTATGGTGTGGGGGTGCTTTGCTGGTGACACCGTCTGTGATTTATTTAGAATTCAAGTGAAGGAAAAGCAGCTCAGCTCAGCATATGTGGGCAGCATATGTGGGAACTCCTTCAAGACTGTTGGAAAAGCATTCCAGGTGAAGCTGGTTGAGAGAATGCCAAGAGTGTGCAAAGCTGTCGTCAAGGCAAAGGGTGGCTATTTGATGAATCTCAATTATAAAATATATTTTGATTTGTTTAACACTTTTTTGGTTACTACCAAAAATTCCATATGTGTTATTTCATAGTTTTGATGTCTTCACTATTATTCTACAATGTAGAAAATAGTAAAACATTTAGAAAAACCCTTGAATGAGTAGGTGTTCTAAAACTTTTGACCAGTAGTATAGGTTACAGTACAGACATCATGTTAAAATAGGTTACAGTACCAGTTAGCCAGTCAGCCAGTTAGCCAGCCAGTCAGCCAGCCAGCCAGTCAGCCAGTCAGCCAGTCAGCCAGCCAGTCAGCCAGCTAGCCAGCCAGTCAGCCAGTCAGTCAGTCAACCAGTCAGCCAGTCAGTCAGCCAGCCAGTCAGCCAGTCAGCCAGTCAGCCAGTCAGCCACCAAGAACCCATCAAGATCAACATTTAGTGAAAAACAGGACACCTGAAACACAGTGACAACACCCTCCTGGCCAGAGCTATACATGTTACATGCATGTGGGGTGGGATGTTCCATGTTGTTGTTCTAGGGGTCAAAACTTCACACCAACAACATAAAACAGCACCTAACAAGCCAATGAGTCTAAAATAACACGTCTAAATATGCTTTAAGTAGCTCATTAACGGTCAGAATAAAGTGGGAGGAGAACAACAACACCTCTAGACTGCAGTAACGTCCCTGGCAGCTCGCGGCATTCCGCTCCTCCATCTAAGCTAAGGACTGCGCCCCCAATGGCACCCTATTCCCTATATAGTGCACTACTTTAGACCAGGACCCTAGACAAAAGTGGTGCACTATAGAGGGAGTAGTGTGCCATTGGGGATGTATCCCGAAGCCTTACCAAACAAACATATCAACACATCTTGTTTTTAATCCAATCAGGATCAGTAATGTCTGAAACAAAACCTATCAGGGGACGGACAGAGGCTATGTTAAAAGGATTTGACACAGAACAGAGGGTAAACAACACGTAAAGGGAGGGGTTTATGTGAAGGGGGATGTTTAGTGTTTTAGTGTTGAGGGCCTTCCTCTGCTCTGTGAAGGGGGATGTTTAGTGTTTAGTGTTGAGGGCCTTCCTCTGCTCTGTGAAGGGGGATGTTTAGTGTTTAGTGTTGAGGGCCTACCTCTGCTCTGTGAAGGGGGATGTTTAGTGTTTTAGTGTTGAGGGCCTTCCTCTGCTCTGTGAAGGGGGATGTTTAGTGTTTAGTGTTGAGGGCCTACCTCTGCTCTGTGAAGGGGGATGTTTAGTGTTTAGTGCTGAGGGCCTACCTCTGCTCTGTGAAGGGGGATGTTTAGTGTTTAGTGCTGAGGGCCTACCTCTACTCTGTGAAGGGGGATGTTTAGTGTTTAGTGCTGAGGGCCTACCTCTACTCTGTGAAGGGGGATGTTTAGTGTTTAGTGTTGAGGGCCTTCCTCTGCTCTGTGAAGGGGGATGTTTAGTGTTGAGGGCCTACCTCTGCTCCGTGAAGGGAGGTGTTTAGTGTTTAGTGTTGAGGGCCTTCCTCTGCTCTGTGAAGGGGGATGTTAGTGTTTAGTGTTGAGGGCCTTCCTCTGCTCTGTGAAGGGGGATGTTTAGTGTTTAGTGTTGAGGGCCTTCCTCTGCTCTGTGAAGGGGGATGATTAGTGTTGAGGGTCTTCCTCTGCTCTGTGAAGGGAGGTGTTTAGTGTTTAGTGTTGAGGGCCTTCCTCTGCTCTGTGAAGGGCAGGGGTTTCAAGTCTAGGCAGCTGTTAAAGGCACAATCTGAGATTTTTCTTCAATAGTTGATTTAATTTCAAAATATGTTGAAATGTCAATCACATGGGCCTTGCATCCATATCTCCATCTATGAATTTGAGATGGTTACTTTAACCCAAGCCCAAACTCTCAGCCAAGTGGCTTTGAGGGGCTGTGGTTGGGCTGAAACACATATTCAGGACTGTGGCTTTAAAAGGTCTGTGAGGAGGGGCCACAGAGAGATCCCGGTAATAGAATAGAACCAATTACCCTGATGTGAGACAGACTCACACCTCACAGCACCTTACACACACACACACACACACACACACACACACACACACACACACACACACACGCACACGCACACGCACACGCACACGCACACGCACACACACACACACACGCACACACACACCTCCAAACACATTAATTCCAGGCCAGATCCTAGACCCCAGATCAGCCTAATGGCCGGGGTGATGATGGTGATGATGGTGATTCACATTACAGCCATCCAGGCAGGATACAGACATACTGTATCTGACAAATACCACATAACAAGGCGAAGCTTGACAGAACACACAGAATAGGTTTTTAGGGGATGTTTTAAATGTGTATTTCAAAATCAACCTTTACAGCGGCTTCACTGCTCCTCCGTAGTTTTCTACATACGGTACATTGCCCATGTTCCTTCAGTTCAAGTTCAAGTTTCAAATGTAATTTATTTTCCATTTGCAAGTGCAAGTACATGCATTGAAATGTCTCTTTGAGGAGAGCTGTTCATTTGTTCATACATGTAGGGGAACAGTCACTATGATGAACACATTAAACACAGCACCCCTCTAGAGGAACAGTCACTATGATGAACACATTAAACACAGCACCCCTCTAGAGGAACAGTCACTATGATGAACACATTAAACACAGCACCCCTCTAGAGGAACAGTCACTATGATGAACACATTAAACACAGCACCCCTCTAGAGGAACAGTCACTATGATGAACACATTAAACACAGCACCCCTCTAGAGGAACAGTCACTATGATGAACACATTAAACACAGCACCACTCATAGGCTGTTCAAAGGTGCTCAGTGGGAACAACAGATGCTTAGTGGGTACAGCACGATACATGTTAGGAGGAGGAGGACGATGCTCACTTTGTTGTTTGAGTACAGTGACTGACGAACACAGCGGCAGAGAGAGAGAGAGAGAGAGAGAGAGAGAGAAATACAACCCGTATTTATGTTGATTTATTTTCCCTTTTGTACTTTAACTATTTGCACATCGTTACAACACTGTATATAGACAAATGTCTTTATTCTTTTGGAACTTTTGTGAGTGTAATATTAAATGTTCATTTTTTAAATTGTTTATTTGACTTTTGTTTATCCATTTCACTTGCTTTGGCAATGTTAACATATGTTTCCCATGCCAATAAAGCCTTTTGAATTGAAATTGAATTGAATTGAGAGAGAGAGAGAGAGAGAGAGAGAGAGAGAGAGAGAGAGAGAGAGAGAGAGAGAGAGAGAGAGAGAGAGAGAGAGAGAGAGAGAGAGAGAGAGAGAGAGAGAGAGAGAGCGAGAGAGAGAGAGAGAGAGAATTGGCGAGGGCACTAGAACAGTCTGCAGCACCCGGCCTCATCCTACTAGAATTTTACAGCCCTCTAACCATTTGTACTATTATGTGTGTTTTTCCGCGTTATTTGTAATTTATTTTGTACATAATGTTTCTGCCATCGTCTCTTATAACCAAAAAGAGCTTCTGGATATCAGGACAGCGATTACTCACCTCGTTTTGGACAAATATTTTTTCTTCAACGAGGCGGCCGCAAAGGATATCATACAGACACCCGACAAGGCCCAAATCCCCGTCATTCGCGTGAGGAAGAGACAGAGATATCGTGGACGTAGATCGGGGTGCCTTGTAAGGATCCGACGGCGAGCGAGTAAACTGCCTCTTCCATCAATCCTATTAGCCAATCTTCAATCATTGGATAACAAATTGGAAGACCTAAGATTACGGTTATCCTACCAACGGGACATTAAAAACTGTAATATCCTATGTTTCACCGAGTCGTAGCTGAACGACGACAATGATAACATACAGCTAGCGGGCTATACGCTACATCGGCAGGATAGAACGGCTGACTCCGGTAAGACAAGGGGTGGCGGTCTGTGTATATTTGTAAACAACAGCTGGTGCACAAAATCAAATACTAAGGAAGTCTCGAGGTTTTGCTCGCCTGAGGTAGAGTATCTTATGATAAGCTGTAGACCACACTATTTACCAAGAGAGTTTTCATCTATATTTTTCATAGCTGTCTATTTACCACCACAAACCAATGCTGGCATTAAGATTGCACTGAATGAGTTGTACAAGGCCATAAATCAACAGGAAAACGCTTATCCAGATGCAGCGCTCCTAGTGGCCGGGGACTTTAATGCAGGGAAACTTAAATCCGTTCTACCTAATTTCTACCAGCATGTTAAATGTGCAACCAGAGGAAAAAAAACTCTAGACCACCTTTACTCCACACACAGAGACGCATACAAAGCTCTCCCTCGCCCTCCATTTGGCAAATCTGACCATAACTCTATCCTCCTGATTCCTGCTTATAAGCAAAAACTAAAGCAGGAAGCACCAGTGACTCGGTTAATAAAAAAGTGGTCAGATGACGCAGATGCTAAGCTACAGGACTGTTTTGCTAGCACAGACTGGAACATGTTCCGGGATTCTTCAGACAGCATTGAGGAGTACACCACATCAGTCACTGGCTTCATCAATAAGTGCATCGATGATGTCGTCCCCACAGTGACCGTACGTACATACCCCAACCAGAAGCCATGGATTACAGGCAACATCCGCACTGAGCTAAAGGGTAGAGCTGCCGCTTTCAAGGAACGGAACTCTAACCCGGACGCTTATAAGAAATCCCGCTATGCCCTCCGACGAACCATCAAACAGGCAAAGAGTCAATACAGGGCTAAGATTGAATCGTACTACACTGGCTCTGACGCTCGTCGGATGTGGCAGGGCTTGAAAACTATTACAGACTACAAAGGGAAGCACAGCCGCGAGCTGCCCAGTGACACAAGCCTACCAGACGAGCTAAACCACTTCTATGCTCGCTTCGAGGCAAGCAACACTGAAGCATGCATGAGAGCACCAGCTGTTCCGGATGACTATGTGATCACGCTCTCCGTAGCCGATGTGAGTAAGACTTTTAAGCAGGTCAACATTCACAAGGCCGCAGGGCCAGACGGATTACCAGGACGTGTACTCTGAGCATGTGCTGACCAACTGGCAAGTGTCTTCACTGACATTTTCAACATGTCCCTGACTGAGTCTGTAATACCAACATGTTTCAAGCAGACCACCATAGTCCCCGTGCCAAGGACTCTAAGATAACCTGCCTAAATGACTACCGACCCATAGCACTGACGTCTGTAGCCATGAAGTGCTTTGAAAGGCTGGTCATGGCTCACATCAACAGCATTATCCCAGAAACCCTAGACCCACTCCAATTTGCATACCGCCCCAACAGATCCACAGATGATGCAATCTCTATTGCACTCCACACTGCCCTTTCCCACTTGGACAAGAGGAACACCTACGTGAGAATGCTATTCATTGACTACAGCTCAGCATTCATCCATAGTGCCCTCTAAGCTCATCACTAAGCTAAGGATCCTGGGACTAAACACCTCCCTCTGCAACTGGATCCTGGACTTCCTGACGGGCCGCCCCCAGGTGGTAAGGGTAGGTAACAACACATCTGCCACACTGATCCTCAACACGGGGGCCCCTCAGGGGTGCGTGCTCAGTCCCCTCCTGTACTCTCTGTTCACCCACGACTGCATGGCCAGGCACGACTCCAACACCATCATTACGTTTTCCGACGACACAACAGTGGTAGGCCTGATCACCGACAACGATGAGACAGCCTATAGGGAGGAGGTCAGAGACCTGGCCGTGTGGTGCCAGGACAACAACCTCTCCCTCAACGTGACCAAGACAAAGGAGATGATTGTGGACTACAGGAAAAAAAAAAGAGGACTGAGCACGCCCCCATTCTCATCGACGGGGCTGTAGTGGAACAGGTTGAGAGCTTCAAGTTCCTTGGTGTCCACATCACCAACGAACTATCATGGTCCAAACACACCAAGACAGTCGTGAAGAGTGCACGACAAAGCCTATTCCCCCTCAGGAGACTGAAAAGATTTTGCATGGGTCCTCAGATCCTCAAAAAATTCTACAGCTGCACCATCGAGAGCATCCTGACTGGTTGCATCACCGCCTGGTATGGCAACTGCTTGGCCTCCGACCGCAAGGCACTACAGAGGGTAGTGCGTACGGCCCAGTACATCACTGGGGCCAAGCTTCCTGCCATCCAGGACCTCTATACCAGGCGGTGTCAGAGGAAGGCCCTCAAAATTGTCAAAGACTCCAGCCACCCTAGTCATAGACTGTTCTCCCTGCTACCGCACGGCAAGCGGTACCGGAGTGCCAAGTCTAGGTCCAAAAGACTTCTCAACAGCTTCTACCCCCAAGCCATAAGACTCCTGAACAGCTAATCATGGCTACCCGGACTATTTGCACTGCCCCCCCACCCCATCCTTATTACGCTGCTGCTACTCTGTTAATTATTTATGCATAGTCACTTTAACTCTACCCACATGTACATATTACTTCAACTATCTCAACTAGCCGGTGCCCCCGCACATTGACTCTGCACCGGTACCCCCCTGTATATATAGCCTCCCTACTGTTATTTTATTTTACTTCTGCTCTTTTTTTCTCAACACTTTTTTTGTAGTTGTTTTATTTTTAATTTTTTTGTTAAAAATAAATGCACTGTTGGTTAAGGGCTGTAAGTAAGCATTTCACTGTAATGTCTGCACCTGTTGTATTCGGCGCATGTGACCAATAAAATTTGATTTGATTTGATTTGATTTGATCTGAAGTCAAATGTCTTCTGTTTGCTGATGATCTGGTGCTTCTGTCACCAACCAAGGAGGGCCTACAGCAGCACCTAGATCTTCTGCACAGATTCTGTCAGACCTGGGCCCTGACAGTAAATCTCAGTAAGACAAAAATAATGGTGTTCCAAAAAAGGTCCAGTTGCCAGGACCACAAATACAAATTCCATCTAGACACCGTTGCCCTAGAGCACACAAAAAAACTATACATACCTCGGCCTAAACATCAGCGCCACAGGTAACTTCCACAAAGCTGTGAACAATCTGAGAGACAAGGCAAGAAGGGCCTTCTATGCCATCAAAAGGAACATAAAATTTGACATACCAATTAGGATCTGGTAAAAAATTCTTGAATCAGTTATAGAACACATTGCCCTTTATGGTTCTGAGGTCTGGGGTCCGCTCACCAACCAAGAATTCACAAAATGGGACAAACACCAAATTGAGACTCTGCATGCAGAATTCTGCAAAAACATCCTCCGTGTACAACATAAAACACCAAATAATGCATGCAGAGCAGAATTAGGCCAATACCCGCTAATTATCAAAATCCAGAAAAGAGCCGTTAAATTCTATAACCACTTAAAAGGAAGCGATTCCCAAACCTTCCATAACAAAGCCATCACCTACAGAGAGATGAACTTGGAGAAGAGTCCCCTAAGTAAGCTTGTCCTGGGGCTCTGTTCACAAACACAAACAGACCCCACACAGCCCCAGGACAACAACAACAACAACAACAACAACAACAACAACAACACAATTAGACCCAACCAAATCATGAGAAAACAAAAAGAGAATTACTTGACACATTGGAAAGAACAAACAAAAAAACAGAGCAAACTAGAATGCTATTTGGCCCTAAACAGGGAGTACACAGTGGCAGAATACCTGACCACTGTGACTGACCCAAACTTAAGGAAAGCTTTGACTATGTACAGACTCAGTGAGCATAGCCTTGCTATTGTTAAAGGCCGCCGTAGGCAGACCTGGCTGTCAAGAGAAGACAGGCTATGTGCACACTGCCCACAAAATGAGGTGGAAACTGAGCTGCACTTCCTAACCTCCTGCCAAATGTATGACCATATTAGAGACACATATTTCCCTCAGATTACAGCGATCCACAAAGAATTCGAAAACAAACCCAATTTTGATAAACTCCCTTATCTACTGGGTGAAATACCACAGTGTGCCATCACAGCTGCAAGATTTGTGACCTGTTGCCACAAGAAAAGGGCAACCAGTGAAGAACAAACACCATTGTAAATACAACCCATATTTATGGTTATTTATTTTCCCATTTGTACTTTAACTATTTGCACATTGTTACAACACTGTATATATACATAATATGACATTTGAAATGTCTTTATTATTTTGAAACTTCTGAGTGTAATGTTTACTGTTAATATTTATTGTTTATTTCACTTTTGTTTACTATCTACTTCACTTGCTTTGGCAATGTTAACACACGTTTCTCATGCCAATAAAGCCCTTAAATTGAAATTGAATTGAGAGAGAGAGAGAGAGAGAGAGAGAGAGAGAGAGAGAGAGAGAGAGACAGAGAGAGACAGAGAGAGAGAGAGAGAGAGAGAGACAGAGAGAGCGAGAGACAGAGAGAGAGAGAGAGAGAGAGAGAGAGAGAGAGAGACAGAGAGAGACAGAGAAAGAGAGAGAGAGAGAGAGAGAGAGAGAGAGAGAGAGAGAGAGAGAGAGAGAGAGAGAGAGAGAGAGCATAATAAACAAAAAAGTGTTTGAATCATCACTGCTTCTGTTCCACTACTGCTCACAACCACACCCGTGTCAAATGGTGAGTGTGGAGGGTTACACAGTCACACAGCGGCTACACATCCTACAGTATGCTGGGAATAAGGGTAAGAGACGAGATGAGGGAGAGATGAGATGATATGCTGACAGAATAATAAACATATGAACATCTTCAGATTTATTTGCACTTTATGTTAACTGTCTTCCCTCTGGGGTCTGACCCTGTGAGTAGAGTTTAAATGGGATATCATAGCGGTCAGATAGGGCCTCAGGATTCACATTAGTCTGACGCTACGTCCTAAATGGAATCCTATTCTCTATATAGTGCACTACTTTAGACCAGGGCCCATATGGGATTAGGGTGTCATTTTGGAAGCAGTCTGACTCAAGGCTCAGTGTTCATGTTCAAGGCTCAGTGTTCATGTTCAAGGCTCAGTGTTCATGTTCAAGGCTCAGTGTTCATGTGCAAGGCTCAGTGTTCATATTCAAGGCTCAGTGTTCATGTTCAAGGCTCAGTGTTCATGTTCAAGGCTCAGTGTTCATGTTCAAGCCTAAGTGTTCATGTGCAAGGCTCAGTGTTCATGTTCAAGGCTCAGTGTTCATGTTCAAGGCTCATTGTTCATGTTCAAGGCTCAGTGTAGTTACTGCAGAATAAATCCACATTACCTTAAAGGACTGCACAGCTGTCAGGCTAAACTCTACTGGATGACTCTGTACTAGGCTACACTAGCCATCATTAAAACATATCTGTTTCTGCTGTTTTCATTAGTCATGGGGATATCAGAAGGGTATTGGTTGGTCAGGAGTGAGTCATTGGTCATGGGGATATCAGAAGGGTATTGGTCAGGAGTGAGTCATTAGTCATGGGGATATCAGAAGGGTATTGGTCAGGAGTGAGTCGTTAGTCATGGGGATATCAGAAGGGTATTGGTCAGGAGTGAGTCATTAGTCATGGGGATATCAGAATGGTATTGATCAGGAGTGAGTTGTTAGTCATGGGGATATCAGAAGGGTATTGGTCAGGAGTGAGTCATTAGTCATGGGGATATCAGAAGGGTATTGGTCAGGAGTGAGTCATTAGTCATGGGGATATCAGAAGGGTATTGGTCAGGAGTGAGTCATTAGTTATGGGGATATCAGAAGGGTATTGATCAGGAGTGAGTCATTAGTCATGGGGATATCAGAAGGGTATTGGTCAGGAGTGAGTCGTTAGTCATGGGGATATCAGAAGGGTATTGGTCAGGAGTGAGTTGTTAGTCATGGGGATATCAGAATGGTATTTATCAGGAGTGAGTCGTTAGTCATGGGGATATCAGAAGGGTATTGGTCAGGAGTGAGTTGTTAGTCATGGGGATATCAGAATGGTATTTATCAGGAGTGAGTTGTTAGTCATGGGGATATCAGAAGGGTATTGGTCAGGAGTGAGTCATTAGTCATGGGGATATCAGAATGGTATTGGTCAGGAGTGAGTTGTTAGTCATGGGGATATCAGAAGGGTATTGATCAGGAGTGAGTCATTAGTCATGGGGATATCAGAAGGGTATTGGTCAGGAGTGAGTCGTTAGTCATGGGGATATCAGAAGGGTATTGGTCAGGAGTGAGTCGTTAGTCATGGGGATATCAGAAGGGTATTGGTCAGGAGTGAGTCGTTAGTCATGGGGATATCAGAAGGGTATTGGTCAGGAGTGAGTCGTTAGTCATGGGGATATCAGAAGGGTATTGGTCAGGAGTGAGTCGTTAGTCATGGGGATATCAGAATGGTATTGGTCAGGAGTGAGTCGTTAGTCATGGGGATATCAGAAGGGTATTGATCAGGAGTGAGTCATTAGTCATGGGGATATCAGAAGGGTATTGGTCAGGAGTGAGTCGTTAGTCATGGGGATATCAGAAGGGTATTGGTCAGGAGTGAGTCGTTAGTCACGGGGATATCAGAAGGGTATTGGTCAGGAGTGAGTCATTAGTCATGGGGATATCAGAAGGGTATTGGTCAGGAGTGAGTCGTTAGTCATGGGGATATCAGAAGGGTATTGGTCAGGAGTGAGTCGTTAGTCATGGGGATATCAAAAGGGTATTGGTCAGGAGTGAGTCGTTAGTCATGGGGATATCAGAATGGTATTTATCAGGAGTGAGTCTGTCTTCCCCTCAGGTCCTCGTTGAACTCATTCTAACAATAGACAGCCTGTATTTCTTCTCTCTCTATTTATCTCTCTGTTTCTTCTCTCCCTCTCTCTCAATTTTTTTATATTCTGTCTTCTCTCTCTCTCTCTCTCTCTCTCTCTCTCTCTCTCTCTCTCTCTCTCTCTCTCTCTCTCTCGCTCTCTCTCTCTCTCTCTCTCTCTCTCTCTCTCTCTCTCTCCACTCTGTCTCTCTCTTTCTCACTCTTGTCTTTCTCTCTCTCTCTCTCTCTGTTCTCTCTCTCTCTCTCAAGTTTATAATGTGACTACACCCTCTGTATAGAGTGATGGATATCATGTGATAAGTGTGAAACATGCATGCCAAGAGCCTGATGTTGAAGTTTGAAGACTTCGTTGGAGTGTCCTTGACATGCATTATCTTCTACTGCAATATCCCTACATACTCAATCAGCTCAATCAACCCTCCAGAAACACTTTGCATCAACTGTATTACTGAATCTTGAGAGCTTCATCTGCTTTTTGTTCAATGTAGAGTTTTATTTAAATATGCACACTATGCAGATATCGCTTCGACATTTCCTGGTTGCTAAGACTAATTTCCGTTTATGTGACAAAACAAGCAAGTATAGTGTAGAGAATCATTGTACCATCTAAACCGCTGTGAAATGTATTTTCCATTACCAAAAATTTTGTGTTTTGAGCTGTTTGAAGCTGGTGTACAAAACCGAAAGTAAAAGCGAACACAGAACATATCTACCGCTTCTTAGACTTGCTTTCAATGAGAAGGACAGATCTATAAATCACATTTCTACAGTGCCTTGCAAAAGTATTCATCCCCCTTGGCGTTTTTCCTATTTTGTTGCATTACAACCTGTAACATAAATGCACTTTTATTTGGGGGATTTTTATCATGTAATGGACATACACAAAATAGTCCAAATTGGTGAAGTGAAATAAAAAAAATAACTTGCTTCAAAAATTCTACAAAATAAATAACGGAAAAGTGGTGTGTGCATACAGTGAGGGAAAAAAGTATTTGATCCCCTGCTGATTTTGTACGTTTGCCCACTGACAAAGACATGATCAGTCTATAATTTTAATGGTAGGTTTATTTGAACAGTGAGAGACAGAATAACAACAAAAAAATCCAGAAAAATGCATGTCAAAAATATTATAAATTGATTTGCATTTTAATGAGGGAAATAAGTATTTGACCCCCTCTCAATCAGAAAGATTTCTGGCTCCCAGGTGTCTTTTATACAGGTAACGAGCTGAGATTAGGAGCATACTCTTAAAGGGAGTGCTCCTAATCTCACTTTGTTACCTGTATAAAAGACACCTGTCCACAGAAGCAATCAATCAATCAAATTCCAAACTCTCCACCATGGCCAAGACCAAAGAGCTCTCCAAGGATGTCAGGGACAAGATTGTAGACCTACACAAGGCTGGAATGGGCTACAAGACCATCGCCAAGCAGCTTGGTGAGAAGGTGACAACAGTTGGTGCGATTATTCGCAAATGGAAGAAACACAAAAGAACTGTCAATCTCCCTCGGCCTGGGGCTCCATGCAAGATCTCACCTCGTGGAGTTACAATGATCATGAGAACGGTGAGGAATCAGCCCAGAACTACACGGGAGGATCTTGTCAATGATCTCAAGGCAACTGGGACCTTAGTCACCAAGAAAAAATTGGTAACACACTATGCCGTGAAGGACTGAAATCCTGCAGCGCCCGCAAGGTCCCCCTGCTCAAGAAAGCACATATAAAGGGCCGTCTGAAGTTTGCCAATGAACATCTGAATGGTTCAGAGGAGAACTGGGTGAAAGTGTTGTGGTCAGATGAGACCAAAATCGAGCTCTTTGGCATCAACTCAACTCGCCGTGCTTGGAGGAGGAGGAATGCTGCCTATGACCCCAAGAACACCATCCCCACCGTCAAACATGGAGGTGGAAACATTATGCTTTGGGGGTGTTTTTCTGCTAAGGGGACAGGACAACTTCACCGCATCAAAGGGACGATGGACGGGGCCATGTACCGTCAAATCTTGGGTGAGAACCTCCTTCCCTCAGCCAGGGCATTGAAAATGGGTTGTGGATGGGTATTCGAGCATGACAATGACCCAAAACACACGGCCAAGGCAACAAAGGAGTGGCTCAAGAAGAAGCACATTAAGGTCCTGGAGTGGCCTAGCCAGTCTCCAGACCTTAATCCCATAGAAAATCTGTGGAGGGAGCTGAAGGTTTGAGTTGCCAAACGTCAGCCTCGAAACCTTAATGACTTGGAGAAGATCTGCAAAGAGGAGTGGAACAAAATCCCTCCTGAGATGTGTGCAAACCTGGTGGCCAACTACAAGAAACGTCTGACCTCTGTGATTGCCAACAAGGGTTTTGCCACCAAGTACTAAGTCATGTTTGCAGAGGGGTCAAATACTTATTTCCCTCAATAAAATGCAAATCAATTTCTAACATTTTTGACATGCGTTTTTCTGGATTTTTTTGTTGTTATTCT
Organism: Coregonus lavaretus; assembly: GCF_964263955.1. NCBI lineage: Eukaryota > Metazoa > Chordata > Actinopteri > Salmoniformes > Salmonidae > Coregonus > Coregonus lavaretus. The sequence continues at coordinate 39,587,671 of NC_140015.1, read as the reverse complement.
GTCTCTCACTGTTCAAATAAACGTACCATTAAAATTATAGACTGATCATGTCTTTGTCAGTGGGCAAACGCACAAAATCAGCAGGGGATCAAATACTTTTTTCCCTCACTGTATGTATTCACCCCCTTTGCTATGAAGCCCCTAAATAAGATCTGGTGCAACCAATTACCTTCAGAAGTCACATAATTAGTTAAATAAAGTCCACCTGTGTGCAATCTAAGTATCACATGATCTGTCACATGATCTCAGTATATATACACCTGTTCTGAAAGGCCACAGAGTCTGCAACATCACTAAGCAAGGGGCACCACCAAGCAAGTGGCACCATGAAGACCAAGGAGCTCTCCAAACAGGTCAGGGACAAAGTTGTGTAGAAGTACAGATCAGGGTTGGGTTATAAAAAAATATCAGAAACTTTGAACATCCCACGGAGCACCATTAAATCCATTAATAAAAAATTGAAAGAATATGGCACCCCAACAAACCTGCCAAGAGAGGGCCGCCCACCAAAACTCACGGACCAGGCAAGAAGGGCATTACTCAGAGAGGCAACAAAGAGACCAAAGATAACCATGAAGGAGCTGCAAAGCTCCACAGCGGAGATTGGAGTATCTGTCCATAGGACCACTTTAAGCCGTACACTCCACAGAGCTGGGCTTTACCGAAGAGTGGCCAGAAAAATTTGGTGTTCGCCAAAAGGCATGTGGGAGACTCCCCAAACATATGGAAGAAGGTACTCTGGTCAGATGAGACTAAAATTGAGCTTTTTGGCCATCAAGGAAAACGCTATGTCTGGTGCAAACCCAACACCTCTCATCACCCCGAGAACACCATGCCCACAGTGAAGCATGGTGGTGGCAGCATCAGCAGGGACTGGGAAACTGGTCAGAATTGAAGGAATGATGGATGGCGCTAAATACAGGGAAATTCTTGAGGGAAACCTGTTTCAGTCTTCCAGAGATTTGAGACTGGGACGGAGGTTCACCTTCCAGCAGGACAATGACCCTAAGCATACTGCTAAAGCAACACTTGAGTAGTTTACACTTGGCGCAGTGGTCTAAGGCAGTGCATCGCAGTGTTAGCTGTGCCACTAGAGATCCTGGTTTGAATCCAGGCTCTGTCGTAGCCGGCCGCGACCGGGAGACCCATGGGGCGGCGCACAATTGGCCCAGCGTCGTCTAGGGTAGGGGAGGGAATGGCCGGCACGGATGTAGCTCAGTTGGTAGAGCATGGCGTTTGCAACGCCAGGGTTGTGGGTTCGATTCCCACGAAAAAAAATTAAAAAAATTAATAATGTATGCACTAACTGTAAGTCGCTCTGGATAAGTCGCTAAATGACGTAACTGTAACTGTTTAAGGGGAAATATTTAAATGTCTTGGAATGGCCTAGTCAAAGCCCAGACCTCAATCCAATTGAGAATCTGTGGTATGACTTAAAGATTTCTGTACACCAGCGGAACCCATCCAACTTGAAGGAGCTGGATCAGTTTTGCCTTGAAGAAGTGGCTAGATGTGCCAAGCTTATAGAAATACCCCGAGACTTGCAGCTGTCAGTGCTGCAAAAGGTGGCTCTACAAAGTATTGACTTTGGGGGGGGGGGGTGAATAGTTTTCTGTTTTTTTGGTCTTATTTCTTGTTTGTTTCACAATAAAATATATTTTGCATCTTCAAAGTGGTAGGCATGTTGTGTAAATGAAAGTATACAAACCCCCCCAAAAATCAATTTAAATTCCAGGTTGTGAGGCAACAAAATAGGAAAAATGCCAAGGGGGGTGAATGCTTTCGCAAGCCACTGTATGTGCATTTTGTGGGGTCGCCCAAAAAGTTACATATTGCAGCTTTAACACACTGAGGACGTTTTCACATATGAAATCCGGTACCCTGGGTCGGTTTCCTGGTTCGGTACCCTGGTCCGGTTTCCTGGAGCGTTGTGAGAATTCTACAGAATACATTTTGCTTTCAGAAGACATGAAAATAAACGTTTCATGGTGCGATTTGCAAGACTCACATTCTACATGAAGTTAGTGATCTAGTTGGTTTACAACTGGCAAAAAAGCTCCATGCTACTCACACTGCTGCTTCACAACACCTGGTACTATGGTCCCGGATCTTGGACCGGTTACTCACACAGGTCCAGTATTAGTTTCAGCCAGGGTTCGTTTTGCGTTTCACACATGCTTTATAGTGCGGATCAGGGTATCAAACGCTCCAGGGTCCGGATCATAAGGGGATTTGTGAAAGCGCCCTTAGAAGAATTTTACTCAATTCTCAGATAACATTTTGAGAATGCTTTGCCAAACCAATTTGGAAAAGTTAGGCCTAGTCTTAGCTGCAGTAGGAACGCTAAACCACCAGCAAAAACTGTTGAGAGGGCTGCTATGCTTTAGCTGCTACTGGACTGTTGTCCTCTGTGGCATACTGATTGAGACTACTGTCCTGTGGCTCATTAGTATTGACAGGTTGTTTTTCTCTCCCGGAGGTTGTGTAATCTCTGAGCTTAGGGGTCTCTCAATCTCCTGCTCTCTCTCTCTCTCGCTCTCTGTCTCTCTCGTTCTCTGTCTCTCTCTCTTCTCTCGCTCTCTCTCTCTCTCTCTCTCTCTCTCTCTCTCTCTCTCTCTCTTCTCTCTCTCTTCTCTCTCTCTCTCTCGCTCTCTCTCTCTCTCTCTCTCTCTCTCTCTCTCTCTCTCTCTCTCTCTCTCTCTCTCTCTCTCTCTCTCTCTCTCTCTCTCTCTCTCTCTCTCTCTCTCTCTCTCTCTCTCTCTCTCTCTCTCGTTCTGTCTCTATAAGGACAGGCTTACTCCATGGCACTCTGTCTCTGGTTAATCATTGCACCTACTTGGTGCTGGGGTTGCAGAAAGTGCTGTAAGTAGGGTAGTATGTTCTGAAATTAGAAAGAGGCACTTGTCCATAATAAATAGACAAGTGCCTTTCCTGTTTGTTTCAATTCAATTGTTATGTGTGTGTCGGTTTGATTATACAGCAAGTGGGTTGTTCATTAGCGTGTGCGCATGTGTGTGTGTGTGTGTGTGTGTGTGTGTGCGCATGTGTGTGTATGTGTGTATATGTGCCTGTGTGCGTGTCTTCAGAGCTCAGGAACACTTCGTAGAGCAGTGACGTTTCTCTAGCCTCATGCCGTGGCTAGGTGAGCTAACACCATGCTCTCACCCAGCCTCCTGCTGCTCGCGCTACGTGGACACTCTGACACCCGTCTGCTTCCCCTACTACACTACAACATGTGATCTGGTCTGCTACCCCTCTCTGGTAAGCTCTGGCACGGTGCCTCTTTCACATTCTGACACCCGTCTGCTGCCCCCTACTACACTACAACATGTGGTCTGGTCTGATACCCCTCTCTGGTAAGCTCTGGCACGGTGCCTCTTTCACATTCTGACACCCGTCTGCTGCCCCCTACTACACTACAACATGTGGTCTGGTCTGCTACCCCTCTCTGGTAAGCTCTGGCACGGTGCCTCTCTCAGTATGGTGCTGATGGGTTTGTCCTGTGACTGACACCGTTACTGTGCATGCTATGTGAGATTTCACACCTATACCATGGGGTATACAGTGGACAACCATTGGGATTTATCAGAATGAATTAATGGATGTTCAGATCAGAAGCATGACTTTCACATGCATTCATTATCCATCAGGCTTCACATCAGATGTTAAGTAGTTGTCACTGTGCTGTGTTTCCTGTGTGTGACTCAACACTATGCTGTGTTTCCTGTGTGTGACTCAACACCATGCTGTGTTTCCTGTGTGTGACTCAACACTGTGCTGTGTTCCCCTGTGTGTGACTCAACACTATGCTGTGTTTCCTGTGTGTGACTCAACACTGTGCTGTGTTGCTTGTGTGTGACTCAACACTGTGCTGTGTTTCCTGTGTGTGACTCAACACTATGCTGTGTTTCCTGTGTGTGACTCAACACTGTGCTGTGTTGCCTGTGTGTGACTCAACACTATGCTGTGTTGCCTGTGTGTGACTCAACACTATGCTGTGTTTCCTGTGTGTGACTCAACACTGTGCTGTGTTGCTTGTGTGTGACTCAATACTGTGCTGTGTTGCTTGTGTGTGACTCAACACTGTGCTGTGTTTCCTGTGTGTGACTCAACACTGTGCTGTGTTGCTTGTGTGTGACTCAACACCGTGCTGTGTTTCCTGTGTGTGACTCAACACTATGCTGTGTTTCCTGTGTGTGACTCAACACTGTGCTGTGTTTCCTGTGTGTGACTCAACACTGTGCTGTGTTTCCTGCGTGTGACTCAACACTGTGCTGTGTTGCCTGTGTGTGACTCAACACTGTGCTGTGTTGTGTGTGACTCAACACTGTGCTGTGTTTCCTGTGTGTGACTCAACACTATGCTGTGTTTCCTGTGTGTGACTCAACACTGTGCTGTGTTGCTTGTGTGTGACTCAACACTGTGCTGTGTTGCTTGTGTGTGACTCAACACTGTGCTGTGTTTCCTGTGTGTGACTCAACACTATGCTGTGTTTCCTGTGTGTGACTCAAAACTGTGCTGTGTTGCCTGTGTGTGACTCAACACTATGCTGTGTTTCCTGTGTGTGACTCAACACTATGCTGTGTTTCCTGTGTGTGACTCAACACTATGCTGTGTTTCCTGTGTGTGACTCAACACTGTGCTGTGTTGCCTGTGTGTGACTGAGGAGCACCAGTCTCTGTCTTCCAGTAAGTCCTGTAGCTCTTAACGGCTCTGATACAATCTGCATCTCCCCTGGCGGAGGTCTGGGAGAAAGTCATTTGGAGAGCTGATAAGGGAATGTTAACATGGAAATGGAATCTGCTCAAGTGCTTTAGCCAGAGTGGGCTAGCCAGTATCTCTGTATAGCCCCCATCCCAGAGTAGAACAGCCTGTTGGCCATCACGGCGGTAGATGAGATATCAGATCAAAAGCTGCTTTTATTGTTTGTCTGTCTGGATGTTAAAATTGGGAATGAAAAATATAATCTTTGTCAGGTCAGTACTGTATATTATAGAACGTGTAAATGATAGAACATAGAAATTCTGCTTTTGCTTTTGCTTTTGGATCAATTGAGGGATCAGACCCTACTTCACCACGCCAGACTATAAATGGACCCTGCTTAAGTGCTTTCACCTGTATCTTTTTAACATCCAGACTATAAATGGACCCTGCTTAAGACCTTTCACCTGTATCTTTTTAGCACCCCATCCCAGACTAACAGAGCCTGTTGGCACACAAGGAGCTATAGATCCTAGATCAGAGGAAAAGATGCTCTTGTTGTTGTTTGTTTAGGTCTTCCTTAACAACACGGTCTCTGGAATATGGCTTTATGTATCTGGAAGTCATTTCCATGTAAAAGTACCCATGAGCACCAACGTGTAAGTTCATAGGAGCATGTCAAATTAGGTGTCAAATTAGGTGTTAATTTTGAGAAATTAAGGCATATATACTTTTTTTTTTTTTCATTTTTTTACAATTTTCCATCCTAAAAGATAGGAATAAGCAAAAGCTTTGATTTATTGTCAAATAGATGGAAAAGGGGTCTTACAAAACATCTACCAGAAAAAGTTAAAAAAGGTATTAGAAATACATCAAAATACAATAATGTTGAAGTAAAGACCCTTGTCAACTAATATCAACCCTTATATCTAGTTTAGGATACATTGTTCTGCCTTCTGTACGTTTAAGAAACATTGCCTTGTGCCTTGAAATTCCGTTACCAAAAACCCACATATCTTTCCAGGGCTCTACAGTGAGACCTGACATTTTTTATTTAGGAGCCTAGAAAAATGAAGGATTCTAGCTTTAAAATCTAAAATATTTTTCATTGTGCTTCTAAATTTCTTTGTGTGGTCCTACATTTTTCCACTTAGGCGCACGTCAGTGGAGGATGCTGAGGGGAGGACAGCTCATAGTAATGGCTGGAATGGAGTCAATGGAATGGTATCAACCACATGGAATCCACATGATTGATACCATTCCATTGACTCCATTCCAGCCATTATTATGAGCCGTCCTCCCCTCAGCAGCCTCCACTGGCTCACACGTGCTCCTTGTAAAAAAGGTCAGCGTAGAGCCCTGATTTAAGATATTTTCTAATTTCATAGGGAGGATGATGAAAGTTCATAGAAGTAACAAGTAAAGGTAGACCTATCAATTAGTTATATTCAGCTGATAACCGTTTTCTCTCTCTTCTCTCTCTCCTCTCTCTCTCTCTCTCTCTCTCTCTCTCTCTCTCTCTCTCTCTCTCTCTCTCTGTCTCCTCTCTCTCTCTCTCTCTCTCTCTCTCTCTCTCTCTCTCTCTCTCTCTCTCTCTCTCTCTCTCTCTCTCTCTCTCTCTCTTTCTTTCTCTCTCTCTCTCTCTCTCTCTCTCTCTCTCTCTCTCTCTCTCTCTCTCTCTCTCTCTCTCTCTCTCTCTCTCTCTCTCTCTCTCTCTCTCTCCAGTTAATGTCACCTCTCCCTGCTCTTACTGACACCAACCAATGAGCCCCCTCTCTTTCCATTGACTTTAACCAACATCCTCACCCACTGAGCACCGACCGACACCGGACGTCCACGGACAATGAAAAGTAGTTGAAATTTGGTCAGTCCGAACGTGATTTCAAACGTTGTTTTTTGGTACTGAACTATACTATGCTGTACTGTACTGTACTAAACTCTAATCTACTTTACTTTACTATACTGTACTGAACTTACTATGCTGTACTGTACTGTACTGTACTGTACTGTACTGTACTGAACTCTAATCTACTGTACTGTACTCTACTGAGCTCTGCTGTGCTGTACTGTAATGTCCAAACTTGTGAAACATAGACGTCTATGATTGGTTCAGGTTTGAGCTCATTCAAATAATAGCCAGTGTGTAGAATACCCAAATATTCAAAGGAGGATATTGCATATTTCTACCATTGTGTACCTATTCAGGATACACCACCATGAAGAGCATGACTTTCATATGCATCAATATGCATTTCTGTGTAGTACAGATCACATGAACGCAATTCCGTCTCCTTATGCAAATCCACTTCACTTACTGTAGTTCAATAACCAAAATAGATTTTTTCAAACTCAAGGTGTCATGTCATAGCTGACACCCCATTCTGTCTGCAGACATCTTTGAATCTTAATTCGGAGCAGATATTTAACAGAGTTTTTAGAAAACGTGGTCACATAAAAAAACGGAGGGAGATTTTACCAAAATTCTCTTACCAAACTGCATCTGCACAGTTCTTCCAGTAAATGTGTTTTTGTAACATGTTCAGTGTAAATTGTTCAAAGTAGTCCTTGTGCATAGAGTTATATGGTTTGTTAAACTTTGAAATCAATGGTTTTTGTTTGGCATACATTTGAAGTGATAAATCTGATTCTCAGTTACCATGGAATTGCCAAATACCACCACATGGCAATACACACACACACACACACGCACGCACGCACATACACACACATACACATACACATACACACTCAACCCCCTCCCTCCTCCTCCATCCCATGGCCTGCCAAGAGAGATTGGAACAGAATGGAATTTGAAACGTTTTAGCCAAAAATGTTTCCACGGTAAAGGTGTTTTTTGCAGAAACGTTTCAGATTTCGTTCCGTTCTCCGACTTCGACTGAAGCTCTGAGGGGTTGAGGTGAGGGGTCGATGAGCAGGTGAGTCACCACTAGATCCGAAGACCAAAGGACAACATATTGTACACACACACACACACACACACAAATGCACACACACACACACACACGCATAAACACACCCAATCACCAAACAGACAGAAATGAATGCCCACACACACTCAAAAACATACACACAAAAAACGAAACATTTACACATGTACACATACACGCACTGTGTATTGCAGCCAAACAGGAATGCACTACTAACTGTCTGTCTGACTGACTAATGACACAAACAGGAATGCACTACTAACTGTCTGACTGACTAATTAGACAAACAGGAATGCACTACTAACTGTCTGACTGACTAATGAGACAAACAAGAATGCAATACTAACTGTCTGACTGACTAATGAGACAAACAGGAATGCACTACTAACTGTCTGACTGACTAATGAGAAAACAGGAATGCACTACTAACTGTCTGACTGACTGACTGACTAATGAGAAAACAGGAATGCACTACTAACTGTCTGACTGACTAATGAGAAAACAGGAATGCACTACTAACTGTCTGACTGACTAATGAGAAAACAGGAATGCACTACTAACTGTCTGACTGACTAATGAGACAAACAGGAATGCACTACTAACTGTCTGACTGACTGACTAATGAGACAAACAGGAATGCACTACTAACTGTCTGACTGACTAATGAGAAAACAGGAATGCACTACTAACTGTCTGACTGTCTAATGAGACAAACAGGAATGCACTACTAACTGTCTGACTGACTGACTAATGAGACAAACAGGAATGCACTACTAACTGTCTGACTGACTAATGAGAAAACAGGAATGCACTACTAACTGTCTGACTGACTGACTGACTAATGAGAAAACAGGAATGCACTACTAACTGTCTGACTGACTAATGAGAAAACAGGAATGCACTACTAACTGTCTGACTGACTAATGAGAAAACAGGAATGCACTACTAACTGTCTGACTGACTAATGAGACAAACAGGAATGCACTACTAACTGTCTGACTGACTGACTAATGAGACAAACAGGAATGCACTACTAACTGTCTGACTGACTAATGAGAAAACAGGAATGCACTACTAACTGTCTGACTGTCTAATGAGACAAACAGGAATGCACTACTAACTGTCTGACTGACTGACTAATGAGACAAACAGGAATGCACTACTAACTGTCTGACTGTCTAACGAGAAAACAGGAATGCTCTACTAACTGTCTGACTGTCTAATGAGACAAACAGGAATGCACTACTAACTTTCTGACTGACTAATGAGACAAACAGGAATGCACTACTAACTGTCTGACTGACTAATGAGACAAACAGGAATGCACTACTAACTGTCTGACTGACTAATGAAACAAACAGGAATGCACTACTAACTGTCTGACTGACTAATGAGACAAACAGGAATGCACTACTAACTGTCTGACTGACTAATGAGACAAACAGGAATGCACTACTAACTGTCTGACTGACTAATTAGACAAACAGGAATGCACTACTAACTGTCTGACTGACTAATGAGACAAACAGGAATGCACTACTAACTGTCTGACTGACTAATGAAACAAACAGGAATGCACTACTAACTGTCTGACTGACTAATGAGAAAAACAGGAATGCACTACTAACTGTCTGACTGACTAATGAGACAAACAGGAATGCACTACTAACTGTCTGACTGACTGACTAATGAGACAAACAGGAATGCACTACTAACTGTCTGACTGACTAATGAGACAAACATGAATGCACTACTAACTGTCTGACTGACTAATGAGACAAACAGGAATGCACTACTAACTGTCTGACTGACTGACTAATGAGACAAACAGGAATGCACTACTAACTGTCTGACTGTCTAATGAGAAAACAGGAATGATCTAATAACTGTCTGAATGTCTAATGAGACAAACAGGAATGCACTACTAACTGTCTGACTGACTGACTATTGAGAAAACAGGAATGCACTACTAACTGTCTAACTGACTAATGAGAAAACAGGAATGCACTACTAACTGTCTGACTGTCTAATTGAGACAAACAGGAATGCATTACTAACTGTCTGACTGACTGACTAATGAGACAAACATGAATGCACTACTAACTGTCTGACTGTCTAATGAGAAAACAGGAATGCTCTACTAACTGTCTGACTGTCTAATGAGAAAACAGGAATGCACTACTAACTGTCTGACTGTCTAATGAGACAAACAGGAATGCACTACTAACTGTCTGACTGACTGACTAATGAGACAAACAGGAATGCACTACTAACTGTCTGACTGACTGACTAATGAGACAAACAGGAATGCACTACTAACTGTCTGACTGACTAATGAGACAAACAGGAATGCACTACTAACTGTCTGACTGACTGACTAATGAGACAAACAGGAATGCACTACTAACTGTCTGACTGACTGACTAATGAGACAAACAGGAATGCACTACTAACTGTCTGACTGACTAATGAGAAAACAGGAATGCACTACTAACTGTCTGACTGTCTAATGAGACAAACAGGAATGCACTACTAACTGTCTGACTGACTGACTAATGAGACAAACAGGAATGCACTACTAACTGTCTGACTGTCTAACGAGAAAACAGGAATGCTCTACTAACTGTCTGACTGTCTAATGAGACAAACAGGAATGCACTACTAACTTTCTGACTGACTAATGAGACAAACAGGAATGCACTACTAACTGTCTGACTGACTAATGAGACAAACAGGAATGCACTACTAACTGTCTGACTGACTAATGAAACAAACAGGAATGCACTACTAACTGTCTGACTGACTAATGAGACAAACAGGAATGCACTACTAACTGTCTGACTGACTAATGAGACAAACAGGAATGCACTACTAACTGTCTGACTGACTAATGAGACAAACATGAATGCACTACTAGCTGTCTGACTGACTAATGAGACAAACAGGAATGCACTACTAACTGTCTGACTGACTAATGAGACAAACAGGAATGCACTACTAACTGTCTGACTGACTAATGAAACAAACAGGAATG
>NC_140015.1:39569488-39574488 GCF_964263955.1 Coregonus lavaretus | reverse complement strand
TTCGTTGCCCAGGCGGTGTGTTTGGGATCATTGTCATGCTGAAAGACCCAGCCACGTTTCATCTTCAATGCCCTTGCTGATGGAAGGAGGTTTTCACTCAAAATCTCACGATACATGGCCCCATTCATTCTTTCCTTTACACGGATCAGTCGTCCTGGTCCCTTTGCAGAAAACAGCCCCAAAGCATGATGTTTCCACCCCCATGCTTCACAGTAGGTATGGTGTTCTTTGGATGCAACTCAGCATTCTTTGTCCTCCAAACACGACGAGTTGAGTTTTTACCAAAAAGTTCTATTTTGGTTTCATCTGACCATATGACATTCTCCCAATCCTCTTCTGGATCATCCAAATGCACTCTAGCAAACTTCAGACGGGCCTGGACATGTACTGGCTTAAGCAGGGGGACACGTCTGGCACTGCAGGATTTGAGTCCCTGGCGGCGTAGTGTGTTACTGATGGTAGGCTTTGTTACTTTGGTCCCAGCTCTCTGCAGGTCATTCACTAGGTCCCCCCGTGTGGTTCTGGGATTTTTGCTCCCTGTTCTTGTGATCATTTTGACCCCATGGGGTGAGATCTTGCGTGGAGCCCCAGATCGAGGGAGATTATCAGTGGTCTTGTATGTCTTCCATTTCCTAATAATTGCTCCCACAGTTGATTTCTTCAAACCAAGCTGCTTACCTATTGCAGATTCAGTCTTCCCAGCCTGGTTCAGGATTACAATTTTGTTTCTGGTGTCCTTTGACAGCTCTTTGGTCTTGGCCATAGTGGAGTTTGGAGTGTGACTGTTTGAGTTTGTGGACAGGTGTCTTTTATACTGATAACAAGTTCAAACAGGTGCCATTAATACAGGTAACGAGTGGAGGACAGAGGAGCATCTTAAAGAAGAAGTTACAGGTCTGTGAGAGCCAGAAATCTTGCTTGTTTGTAGGTGACCAAATACTTATTTTCCACCATAATTTGCAAATCAATTCATAAAAAATCCTACAATGTGATTTTCTGGAGTTTTTTTTCTCAATTTGTCTGTCATAGTTGACGTGTACCCATGATGAAAATTACAGGCCTCTCTCATCTTTTTAAGTGGGAGAACTTGCACAATTGGTGGCTGACTAAAAACTTTTTTCCCCCACTGTAGCCTGTCTTTTCTTGAGAGCCAGGTCTGCCTACGGCTGCCTTTTTCAATTGCAAGGCTATGCTCACTGAGTCTGTACATAGTCAAAGCTTTCCTTAATTTTGGGTCAGTAACAGTGGTCAGGTATTCTGCCACTGTGTACTCTCTGTTCAGGGCCAAATAGCATTCTAGTTTGCTCTGTTTTTTTGTTAATTCTCTCACTCTCTTCTCTCTCTCTCTTTCTCTTTCGCTCTGTGTGCCTTAGGGTTCAATTTGAGTATTATAAAATGATTAATAGTGTGGAGATGTTTCAGGAGATCGGGGGGCTCAGGGGGGCTGTCTGTACGGCTGGAGAGGAGGGGTTGGATGTACGGTTGTAATGTGGTGCTGGAGGGTGGATTGTAATGTACTGTGTTGTTGTGTTGTGATTGTGTGGAGGTTGGGGTCTCACGTCATGCATTTTTATGGAGGTGGGTTTGCGGTCTTTTTAGTGTAATGAGGATGTCTCATTACACTAAGACAAAGAGTCTCTCTCTCTCTCTCTCTCTCTCTCTCTCGCCCTCTGTGTCTCTCACTCAATTCAATTTCAATTTAAGGGCTTTATTGGTATGGGAAACATAAGTTTACATTGCCAAAGCAAGTGAAATAAACAATAAAAAAATGAAAAGTAAACATTACACTCACTAAAGTTCCAAAAGAATAAAGACATTTATAATGTCATTTTATGTCTAAATACAGTGTTGTAACAATGTGCAAATAGTTAAAGTACAAAATGGAAAATAAATCCCTCTCTCTCTCCTCTCTCTTCCTCTCCCCCTTTCTCTCCTCTCTAATTAGGCCTAGTGCAGCATGATGTAGAGTGTAAACAGAAGCAGAGTGGTCTGGCTGAGCACTGAGGGCTGTCGTGTGTGTGTGTGTGTGTGTGTGTGTGTGTGTGTGTGTGTGTGTGTGTGTGTGTGTGTGTGTGTGTGTGTGTGTGTGTGTGTGTGTGTGTGTGTGTGTGTGTGTGTGTGTGTGTGTGTGTGTGTGTGTGTGTGTGTGTGTGTGTGTGTGTGTGTGTGTGTGTGTGTGTGTAGAGCCCAGCGCTGTGAGGTCAGGGAGAGTTCTTTTTCAGAATTCAAGTGGTGTTCCATGGAGCTCCTAGGAGTTCCACTGTCTGTCACCACAGCTGGTCAGCAGCCAGATATAGACCCCATCTAGCTAATGAGTAACTGTCACACCTAGACTGGAGTTCTATAATAAATGGACAAGTGCTTTTCCTGTTTGTTTCAATTCAATTGTTATGTGTGTGTCGGTTTGATTATACAGCAAGTGGGTTGTTCATTGTGTGTGTGTGTGTGTACACGTTTTACTATAATTGTGAGTACCAAAGGTCCTCACAAGAATAGTAAACCAACTACAATTCAGAGAAGAGAGGACATTTTGCCGGTCCTCACTATTTTAGGCTTAGGGGTTAGGTTTAGGGTTAATGTTTGGGTTAGGGTTAGGTCTAGGGTTAGGAGTTAGAGAAAATATAATTTAAAAAATGTAAAAAGGTCCTTACAAATATAGTAAGACATAGCTGTGTGTGTGACTCCTCCCCCTCTCTGTGTCACCAGGTAGAGTGGTTCCCAGGTAAAGCCCTCCTATGAGGTGAGGTTGAGTTGACCCCTGACCCCTGGCCAGTCCCCCAGCGCCCCTCACGCAGCGACCCTCCACCAGGCAGCAGGACTAAGGGATGTCACGGGGCTTCCTCCTGCTCACGCTGCTCACAGTCTCCTCCAGCATCCAAGTGAGGCCGGAACACACACTCAGATATACAGTACCAGTCAAAAGTTTAGACACACCTACTCATTCAAGTGCAAAGCTGTCATCAAGGCAAAGGGTGGCTACTTTGAAGAATCTAAAATCTAAAATATATTTTGATTTGTTTAACACTTTTTTGGTTACTACATGATTCTATATGTGTTATTTCATAGTTTTGATGTCTTCACTATTATTCTAAAATTGTAAAAATAAAGAAAAACCCTTGAATGAGTAGGTGTCCTAAAACTTTTGACTGGTACTGTACACACACACACACACACACACACACACACACACACAGGCAGGCAGACACGCTGGCAGACAAAGAAGAACACCCAATAACATACCCACGACATTACGCAACACTCCACCTTTGATGCTTTGGAAGAGGAATTAATTGACCTTCTCTGGAAGCTAATTGACACGTTGGATCCTTCTAAGGATTCCAATGGATGCGTCATTCATTGTCCTGTCAACAGAATGCAGCCTAGCAGTGAGTCCCTCTGTAGGGCGCCATTCAGACATGGGAAGCCAGCCACCCCCAGTCCTGAAAGTGACTGGTGTTTAGAGTGTTGGGGAGAGACACATGGGTTTTTACATGGCAGAATTACCCTCTGAGAACGGGCCCTGTGTGGCAGAGAGTGTTGTAGTCTAAACACGCCCTGCCTCTCTGTCTCTGTCTGTCTGCCTGTCTGCCTGTCTGTCTCATGGTCTCTCTCTCTCTGTCTGTCTGTCTCTCTGTCTGTCTGTCTCTCTGTCTGTCTGTCTCTCTGTCTGTCTGTCTGTCTGTCTGTCTGTCTGTCTGTCTGTCTGTCTGTCTGTCTGTCTGTCTGTTTGTCTGTCTCTCTGTCTCTCTGTCTCTCTGTCTCTCTGTCTCTCTGTCTCTCTGCCTGTCTGTCTCTCTCTGTCTGTCTGTCTGTCTGTCTCTCTGCCTGTCTGTCTGTCTGTCTGTCTGTCCCCCAGGTGTCCCCAGCTAAGCCATTAAAGGCGTTGATGCAGAGATGGGTGATGTACACGGAGGAGTGTAGCCGCAATAACAGCAGAGAACCGGCACTCACTGGTGAGAAACACATGCACACGCCTGCACACATGCACGCACACACACACACACACACACACTCACACACACACACACACACACACACACTCACACAGGAATAGAGGGATAGAATATAGAGCACAGAGGGATAGAGGGATAGAGAATAGAGCACAGAGGGATAGAGGATAGAGCACAGAGGGATAGAGGATAGAGCACAGAGGGATAGAGGATAGAGGGATAGAGAATAGAGCACAGACGGATAGAGGATAGAGGATAGAGAATAGAGCACAGAGGGATAGAGGATAGAGGGATAGAGCACAGAGGGATAGAGGATAGAGGGATAGAGAATAGAGCACAGACGGGTAGAGGATAGAGGACAGAGAATAGAGCACAGAGGGATAGAGGATAGAGGGATAGAGCATAGAGAATAGAGCACAGAGGGATAGAGGATAGAGGGATAGAGCATAGAGAATAGAGCACAGAGGGATAGAGGATAGAGCACAGAGGGATAGACAATAGAGAATAGAGCACTGAGGGATAGAGATAAGAGAATAGAGCACAGACGATAGAGGATAGAGGATAGAGAATAGAGCACAGAGGGATAGAGGATAGAGGGATAGAGCACAGAGGGATAGAGGATAGAGGTATAGAGAATAGAGAATAGAGCACAGAGGGATAGAGGATAGAGAATAGAGCACAGAGCACAAAGCACAGAGGGATATAGGGATATAGGATAGAAGGATATAGAATAGAGCACAGAGGGATAGAGTATAGAGATGGAGTGATAGAGGGATAGAGGGATAGAGGATAGAGGGATAGAGGATAGAGGGATAGAGGATAGAGGGATAGAGGATAGAGGGATAGAGGGATAGAGGATAGAGAATAGAGGGATGGAGGGATAGAGGGATATAGTATAGAGGGATAGAGGATAGAGGGATAGAGGGATAGAGGGATAGAGGGATAGAGGGATAGAGGATAGAGGGATAGAGGGATAGAGAATAGAGGGATAGAGGGATAGAGGATAGAGGGATGGAGGGATAGAGGGATATAGTATAGAGGGATAGAGAA
>NC_140015.1:39551988-39564488 GCF_964263955.1 Coregonus lavaretus | reverse complement strand
AGAGATATTGTCAGCCTCAGGGTTAGGTAGTAGAGATATTAGAGATATAGTCAGCCTCAGGGTTAGGGTTAGGTAGTAGAGATATTAGAGATATTGTCAGCCTCAGGGTTAGGGTTACGTAGTAGAGATATTAGAGATATTGTCAGTCTCAGGGTTAGGGTTACGTAGTAGAGATATTAGAGATATTGTCAGCCTCAGGGTTAGGTAGTAGAGATATTAGAGATATAGTCAGCCTCAGGGTTAGGAAGTAGAGATATTATAGATATAGTCAGCCTCAGGGTTAGGTAGTAGATATATTAGAGATATAGTCAGCCTCAGGGTTAAGGTTAGGTAGTAGAGATATTAGAGTTATAGTCAGCATCAGGGTTAGGTAGTAGAGATATTAGAGATATTGTCAGCCTCAGGGTTAGGTAGTAGAGATATTAGAGATATAGTCAGCCTCAGGGTTAGGGTTAGGTAGTAGAGATATTAGAGATATTGTCAGCCTCAGGGTTAGGGTTACGTAGTAGAGATATTAGAGATATTGTCAGCCTCAGGGTTAGGGTTACGTAGTAGAGATATTAGAGATATTGTCAGCCTCAGGGTTAGGTATTAGAGATATTAGAGATATAGTCAGCCTCAGGGTTAGGAAGTAGAGATATTAGAGATATAGTCAGCATCAGGGTTAGGTAGTAGAGCTATTAGAGATATAGTCAGCCTCAGGGTTAGGGTTAGGTAGTAGAGATATTAGAGATATAGTCAGCCTCAGGGTTAGGGTTAGGTAGTAGATATATTAGAGATATAGTCAGCATCAGGGTTAGGGTTAGGTAGTAGATATAGTAGAGATATAGTCAGCATCAGGGTTAGGTAGTAGAGATAGTAGAGATATAGTCAGCCTCTGGGTTAGGTAGTAGATATATTAGAGATATAGTCAGTCTCAGGATACAGAGTGGTAGTATATGAGTTTTGAGTCTTGGTGTGTTTAATTTGATTCTCTCTGCAGGTGCCCCTCTGATCTTCCTGGTGCCCTGGGTGATGGTAAAATACCTGTATGAAAATGAGGAGTAAGTTCTCAATGTGCCCGCATTAGTGTGTGAGTGCCTGCCTGAGTGTGTGAGTGTGTGCCTGAGTGTGTGAGTGTGTGCCTGAGTGTGTGAGTGCCTATATGAGTGTGTGAGTGTCTGCATGAGTGTGTGAGTGCCTGCATGAGTGTGTGAGTGCCTGCATGTTTGCCTGACCCAGTTTGTATGACAGGAGAAAGGAGAGAAATGATGATACAACTAAATATTCACTCTGTGTGATACAACTAAACATTCACTCTGTGTGATACAACTAAACATTCACTCTGTGTGATACAACTAAACATTCACTCTGTGTGATACAACTAAACATTCACATCCAACTGCTTTCCACCAGTCCTTTTGGAGTTGAAGGAAAAGTTTTTCTTGTGCCTGTGAGGAAGTAATATGTGTAAAGCTCTGTTCTGTCAGTGGTGGTATAACCTCTAGATCAAACTAGTTCTGAGTAGTATTACTGGTGGTTTAACCTCTAGTTCAAACCAGTTCTGAGTGGTATTACTGGTGGTATAACCACTAGTTCAAGCCAGTTCTGAGTAGTACTACTGGTGGTATAACCTCTAGTTCAAACTAGTTCTGAGTAGTATTACTGGTGGTTTAACCTCTAGTTCAAACCAGTTCTGAGTGGTATTACTGGTGGTATAACCACTAGTTCAAACCAGTTCTGAGTAGTACTACTGCTGGTATAACCTCTAGTTCAAACCAGTTCTGAGTAGTATTACTGGTGGTATAACCTCTAGATCAAACCAGTTCTGAGTAGTATTACTGGTGGTATAACCTCTAGTTCAAACCAGTTCTGAGTAGTATTACTGGTGATGCAATGATGCATGACTAATGACACCTCCAATACTTTTAGAGACAAGGAATTGAGAGGTCAGACAGACTACTCTCCAAGTGAAAATCACTGCAGTATACCTTGGAGGATTTTGATCAATTTAGCAGAAAAGTATAGTCAACAGCTGGCACCTAAACCATTTAGCGGTTGACTGGAATGTCATGTTTTGGGCGCAGGTGGGTTAGTGAAGCAGGAAACCTCCTGTGATGTGTGATGTAACATAAAGGTTCTACCACTTAGAACAGAGATGAGGACACTCAGCGGACAGGAGAACTTCCCCAAGAAGTTAAACTGTCTCTGACTGTCCTTGATCTTTTATTCTGAGTCCAACCTCTCATTCTCCACTCTCTTAGGACTACTTACTATAGTACCCTACTGTATACTCTCTTAGGGCTACTTACTATAGTCCCTACTGTATACTCTCTTAGGACTACTTACTATATTACCCTACTGTATTCTCTCTTAGGGCTACTTACTATAGTCCCTACTGTATACTCTCTTAGGGCTACTTACTATAGTACCCTACTGTATACTCTCTTAGGACTGCAGTACTATAGTACCCTACTGTATACTCTCTTAGGACTGCAGTACTATAGTACCCTACTGTATACTCTCTTAGGGCTACAGTACTATAGTACCCTACTGTATACTCTCTTAGGGCTACTTACTATAGTACCCTACTGTATACTCTCTTAGGGCTACTTACTATAGTACCCTACTGTATACTCTCTTAGGGCTACAGTACTATAGTACCCTACTGTATACTCTCTTAGGGCGACTTACTATAGTACCCTACTGTATACTCTCTTAGGGCTACTTACTATATTACCCTACTGTATACTCTATTGGAACTACAGTGCTATAGTACCCTACTGTATACTCTCTTAGGACTGCAGTACTATAGTACCCTACTGTATACTCTCTTAGGACTGAAGTACTATAGTACCCTACTGTATACTCTCTTAGGGCTACTTACTATAGTACCCTACTGTATACTCTCTTAGGACTGCAGTACTATAGTACCCTACTGTATACTCTCTTAGGACTGCAGTACTATAGTACCCTACTGTATACTCTCTTAGAACTGCAGTACTATAGAACCCTACTGTATACTCTCTTAGGACTACAGTACTATAGTACCCTACTGTATACTCTCTTAGGACTGCAGTACTATAGTACCCTACTCTATACTCTCTTAGGACTACAGTACTATAGTACCCTACTGTATACTCTCTTGGAACTACAGTACTATAGTACCCTACTGTATACTCTCTTGGAACTACAGTACTATATAATACCCTACTGTATACTCTCTTAGGACTACAGTACTATTGTCACTACTTTATACTCTCTTAGGGCTACAGTACTATAGTACCCTACTGTATACTCTCTTAGAACTACAGTACTATAGTACCCTACTGTATACTCTCTTAGGACTGCAGTACTATAGTACCCTACTGTATACTCTCTTAGGGCTACAGTACTATAGTACCCTACTGTATACTCTCTTAGAACTACAGTACTATAGTACCCTACTGTATACTCTCTTAGAACTACAGTACTATAGTACCCTACTGTATACTCTCTTAGGACTGCAGTACTATAGTACCCTACTGTATACTCTCTTAGGGCTACAGTACTATAGTACCCTACTGTATACTCTCTTAGAACTACAGTACTATAGGACCCTACTGTATACTCTCTTAGGACTGCAGTACTATAGTACACTACTGTATACTCTCTTAGGGCTACAGTACTATAGTACCCTACTGTATACTCTCTTAGGGCTACTTACTATAATACCCTACTGTATACTCTCTTAGGGTTACAGTACTATAGTACCCTACTGTATACTCTCTTAGGACTGCAGTACAATAGTACCCTATTGTATACTCTCTTAGGACTACAGTACTGTAGTACCCTACTCTATACTCTCTTAGGGCTACAGTGCTATAGTACCCTACTGTATACTCTCTTAGGACTACAGTACTATAGTACCCTACTCTATACTCTCTTGGAACTACAGTACTATAGTACCCTACTGTATACTCTCTTAGGGCGACTTACTATATTACCCTACTGTATACTCTCTTAGGGCTACAGTACTATAGGACCCTACTGTATACTCTCTTAGGACTGCAGTACTATAGTACCCTACTGTATACTCTCTTAGGGCTACAGTACTATAGTACCCTACTGTATACTCTCTTAGGGCTACTTACTATAATACCCTACTGTATACTCTCTTAGGGTTACAGTACTATAGTACCCTACTGTATACTCTCTTAGGACTGCAGTACAATAGTACCCTACTGTATACTCTCTTAGGACTACAGTACTGTAGTACACTACTGTATACTCTCTTAGGGCTACAGTGCTATAGTACCCTACTGTATACTCTCTTAGGACTACAGTACTATAGTACCCTACTCTATACTCTCTTGGAACTACAGTACTATAGTACCCTACTGTATACTCTCTTAGGGATACTTACTATAGTACCCTACTGTATACTCTCTACAGTACATACTCACAGAGAACAAAGTAGTCAGGAGGGGAGTGCTGGACTATAACCATACTGTTGACACCTTCTGTAGTTACATAAGACCTTTGGCAGCGATTACAGCCTCGAGTCTTCTTGGGTATGACGCTACAAGCTTGGCACACCTGTATTTAGGGAGTTTCTCCCATTCTTCTCTGCAGATCCTCTCAAGCTCTGTCAGGTTGGATGGGGAGCGTCGCTGCACAGCTATTTTCAGGTCTCTCCAGAGATGTTAGATCGGGTTCAAGTCCGGGTTTTGGCTGTGCCACTCAAGGACATTCAGAGACTTGTCCAGAAGCCACTCTTGCATTGTCTTGGCTGTTTGCTTAGGGTCGTTGTTCTGTTGGAAGGTGAATTTCATTCCAGTTTGTGGTTCTGAGCACTCTGGAGCAGGTTTTCATCAAGGGTCTCTCTGTACTTTGCTCCGTTTATCTTTCCCTCGATCCTGACTAGTCTCCCAGTCCCTGCCGCTGAAAAACATCCCCACAGCATGATGCTGCCATCACCATGCTTCCCCGTAGGGATGGTGCCAGGTTTCCTCCAGACGTGACGCTTGGCATTCAGGCCAAAGAGTTCAGTCTTGGTTTCATCAGACCAGAGAATCTGTAGGGTCTAAGATGTATAGTGTTTTATCACCCAAGAGTACTACAACGACTGCTGTAACACTGGCATAGAACTGTCCTTTGCTCAACTAAGAAGTGTGTGGAACTGTTAGTGTAGAACAACTGTAGAAGTAGTTTGAGCCTTGTAAACAGGGCCCTGTATGTTACCACAGTGTTGTGTTGAGCCTTGTAAACAGGGCCCTTTATGTTACCACAGTGTTGTGTTGAGTCTTGTATATAGGGCCCCTAGAATACAACCCTGGGGAAGAGAGGTGCTGTCTGTATGCTACACTCAGTGTTGTGTTGCCTCTGTTTGACAGGTGCTGGGAGCAGAATATCAACATGCAGTACTGGTGGATCATACGATCCCCTATACTGCTGGCAGTTGTGGTAAGTACACTTTTGTTTGTTCTCTTTCAAAGTCTCTCTCTCTCTCTCTCTCTCTCTCTCTCTCTCTCTCTCTCTGTCCCCCTCCTCTCTCTCTCTCTCTCTCTCTCTCTCTCTCTCTCTCTCTCTCTCTCCCTCTCTCTCTCTCTCTCTCTGTCCCCCTCCTCTCTCTCTCTCTCTCTCTCTCTATCTACATCTCTATCTCACTCTCTATCTCTCGGACTCTCTCTCTCCCTCTCCGTCTCCCCCCCCTCTCTCTCCCTCTCTCCCTCTCTCTCTGCCCCCTCTCTCTGCCCTCTCTCTCTCTCTCTTTCTCTCTCTCTCTGCCCCCCCCCCCCCTCTCTCTCTCTCTCTCTCTCTCTCTGTCTGTAACATGATGGTGATGAGGAGGATGACATGTTCAATGATTAAGTAATGATGAGGATGTTTTCCACTTCACCATGTCATGTCAGCTAAAGTACAGGCCAGTTAAAGCCTGCGTGCGTGTTTGTTTTCCTTCTGTGCTTACGTTTACGTTTCCTAACCTTGTTCACCCCAGCTGTCATACACATTTTATGTATGTGGCAGTGTCACTTCGCCTTCCATTCACGCAATATTCCATATTGAGGCACCTGCTCTATCATACATGAAGACAGTGTGAAAGGGTATTCCATGAAACACACACAGGTGAGGTTGGAAACCCAGAGGGCTTCCATGAAAAACACACACAGAAACGAACAATATATATATATATATATATATATATATACAAAGCAGTTTGTTCAATCAGTTAAACAAAGCATACTAAATACAATTAGTATGCTCTGTTTGGGTGTCTCTGTTTGGGGTTTTTTATTTGATGTCCTGCCCCACTACCCCCCTACCACTCACCCTGACCTTAAACATGAAGACAGTGTGGAATGGTATCTCCTACCACTGACCTTGACCTTAAACATAAAGACAGTGTGGAATGGTATCTCCTATCACTCACCCTGACCTTAAACATAAAGACAGTGTGGAATGGTATCTCCTATCACTCACCTTTACCTTAAACATGAAGACAGTGTGGAATGGTATCTCCTATCACTCACCTTGACCTTAAACATGAAGACAGTGTGGAATGGTATCTCCTATCACTCACCTTGACCTTAAACATGAAGACAGTGTGGAATGGTATCCCCTATCACTCACCTTGACCTTAAACATGAAGACAGTGTGGAATGGTATCCCCTATCACTCACCTTGACCTTAAACATGAAGACAGTGTGGAATGGTATCCCCTATCACTCACCTTGACCTTAAACATGAAGACAGTGTGGAATGGTATCCCCTATCACTCACCTTGACCTTAAACATGAAGACAATGTGGAATGGTATCCCCTATCACTCACCTTGACCTTAAACATGAAGACAGTGTGGAATGGTATCCCCTATCACTCACCTTGACCTTAAACATGAAGCCAGTGTGGAATGGTATCCCCTATCACTCACCTTGACCTTAAACATGAAGACAGTGTGGAATGGTATCCCCTATCACTCACCTTGACCTTAAACATGAAGACAGTGTGGAATGGTATCCCCTATCACTCACCTTGACCTTAAACATGAAGACAGTGTGGAATGGTATCCCCTATCACTCACCTTGACCTTAAACATGAAGACAGTGTGGAATTGTATCTCCTATCACTCACCTTGACCTTAAACATGAAGACAGTGTGGAAGGGTTTATGAAGTAAAGGAAGTAAGTTGTCATCCTTCAAAGAGCCTGGAGTGATGTTGGTATTGTCTGTTCTCTGTACCCAGATTACAAGAGGGTCGCCGACAGACATGTTTGTCCTGTTTCTAGCTCCTAGCCAACTTTGCAATATATATATTTTGTTGTTGTTATTTCTTACATTATTTGCTCAGAATGTTTTTTGCATTATTCTGATATTTCTTAAAGGAAAAAAATACAGAAATCATCCCCATATGATGCAGCATCACATCATGCAAAATGCATTATAAGGGGATGATTTCTGTATTTTGAAAGTTACATATCTGTCACGGTTCAGACAGACGACCAGAGGACCACAATTGCGTCACACCAGAAAGTTTATTAAACTTAAGGGAAAAGGGAAGTAGGGAGTGAATGAAGGCTCCAGGGGTAACAGGGATCCCGTCCAATGTGCTGGGTCTGTGCCCCCCCCAGTGGCAGCGATGCGTCCTATGAAGCCGGTGGTGGGTGGTCCAGAAGTCCTGGGGGGGGGGGAGACACAGACACAACAGGGCGGAATGAAACAAGGCAGCAGTACAGTTCAAGGGAAATCCAAAATACGTAGTAGCAAGGCAGAAGGCTGGTCAGAGTTACCGGGATTGAAGAGTAGTCAGGAGTCGTAATGGCAGAAGCAGGTCTGGATCTCCTGGGGCAGACGAGTATCCAAAAATCAGGCAGGTCCGGGGTCACAAAACCAGGGTGAGCCAGAAGCGCGAGCAAACAGGTTCCGGGTGTGAGCTTTGCAGACGATCTGACACCGGAGAGCTGAAAGACAGGGCCTTAAATACTGGGAGAGGTAGTGGGTAATGCAGCGCAGCTGGCAGAGTAATTAGAGCAGAGCAGAGCAGGGACAGGTGGAGCTAGTTAGGCTGAGTAGAGAGAGTGGTGAGCAGAGTGGAAGAAAATAAGGTGGTAACCCGGTGGAGTGAGAGGCTCATGACAGAACCCCCCCCCCAAGGGACGGCCCCAGAAGTCCCAAGAGCAACACCACGCCGGGCGGGAGGAGGGGAGCCGGAGGAGGGCTAGAACTCCTCCGAACGGTCCGAGTGAACGTCCTCATCCTCGGAGGAAGCCGGAGGGCCGTGGTCGGGAGATGGGACGGGTCCCGAGACAGGATCAGGCACAGGACAGGAAGCCGAGCGGGCAGGACGGTTAGGGACCCCTCTGGGGCGGCCCCTACGGATTGCAGGTTGATCAGGATGCTGTTGGTGGAAAGCGGTGATGAGAGTCCTATCCACAATCCGACTAGCTGGCACCCAGGTCCTTTCCTCAGGTCCATAGCCCTCCCAGTCAATGAGGTACTGGAGACCCCTACCCCTCCGTCTGGACCGAAGCAGGCGGCGGACGGTGTAAACCAGACCACCATCGACGAGCCGTGGAGGAGGAGGACAAGGCGCAGCAGGGACCAGCGGACTCTCATGGATGGGCTTAATCTTAGACACATGGAAAGTGGGGTGCACCCTCAGGGAATTAGGCAGTTGGAGCCGGACAGCAGTTGGGCTAATCACTCTTATGATAGGGAATGGGCCAATGAACCGAGGTGCCAGCTTCTGCGACTCCACCCTGAGTGGCAGGTTCTTCGATGACAACCACACCCTTTGACCAACATGGTAGGTGGGAGCAGGAATTCTCCGACGGTTGGCCCCGGTAGTGTAGCTGGCAACGGATCTGAGGAGTGTGGCTCGGGCTTGTGACCAGGTGCGGCGACATCGACGGGCAAAAGCAAGTGCAGATGGGCAAGTAACCTCCTCTTCCTGGCTGGCAAATAGAGGAGGCTGGTATCCATAAACACATTGGAAAGGGGACATACCGATGGCAGAGCAGGTCAGAGAATTGTGTGCGTACTCCACCCATGTCAATTGCTGCGACCAGGAGTGGGGGTTGCGTGAAGTCATGCATCGCAGTGCCTTCTCGAGCTCCTGATTAGCCCGCTCTGACTGCCCATTGGATTGGGGATGGAATCCGGAAGTCAGACTGACTGTGGCTCCCAGCAGGTGACAGAACTCCTTCCAAAAAGCGGAGGAGAATTGTGGACCACGGTCAGAAACTACATCCTTAGGCAGTCCGTGGATCCGGAAGACGTGTTCCAGGACCACCTGGGCGGTCTCCTTGGCGGTTGGGAGCTTGGGGAGGGGAATGAAGTGTGCCATCTTGCTGAAACGGTCAACTATGGTGAGAATGACGGTCATGCCACTTGAAGGGGGCAGCCCCGTGACAAAGTCAAGGGCGATGTGAGACCAGGGACGTCTGGGCACAGGCAGGGGCTGCAGCAATCCGGCTGGGGGCTGGCAGGACGACTTGTGTTGGTTGCAGATGGGGCAGGCTTGGACGAATTCCCGTACATCCTTCCTCAGAGAGGGCCACCAGAACCTCTGGGCGAGCAGGTTGTAAGTGCGGGTGGAGCCAGGGTGACAAGCTAGGCGGGAGTCATGTCCCCACTGAACGACCTGGGACCTCAGGTCTTCGGGGACAAAAAGGCGGTCAGCTGGGCAAGTGCTGGGACCTGGCTGGTTACGGAGAGCCTCCAGCACCTGTTCCTCAACAGCCCAGGTCAGAGCTGCAACGATGCAGGGACTTGGCAGAATCGACACAGGGTCCTTGGAGGGGGTGTCATCCTTCTGGAATTGACGGGAGAGGGCGTCTGGCTTGGTGTTGCGTGATCCAGGCCGGTATGACAGAGTGAAATTAAACCTGGTGAAGAACAGGGCCCAGCGGGACTGCCTGGAGTTCAACCGTTTGGCCGTGCGGATGTACTCCAAGTTCTTATGATCGGTCCAAACGAGAAATGGAATGGTGGACCCCTCCAGCCAGTGACGCCACTCCTCCAAGGCAAGCTTCACAGCCAGCAGCTCACGGTTCCCTATGTCGTAATTGCACTCAGAGGGGGACAACCGACGTGAGAAAAAGGCACAGGGATGGAGCTTCCTATCCTCCGCAGCCCACTGAGAAATCACAGCACCAACTCCCACATCCGAGGCGTCCACCTCCACAATGAATTGCCGGTCCACATCAGGCATCTGGAGGATGGGAGCGGAGGTGAACCTCACCTTGAGGGTACTGAAGGCTTTGTCGGCTGCTGGGGTCCAGGTGAAGGGTTGCTTGGTGCTGGTTAGAGCAGTGAGAGGGGCAGCAACGGTACTGTAGTTCCGGATAAACTTTCTATAGAAGTTAGCAAACCCCAGAAACTGTTGCAGCTTCTTTCTGTTCTCCGGAACTGGCCATGAAGTGACTGCTGATACTTTGGCAGGATCCATTTGGATACTTCCCTCTGCCACTATGTACCCCAGGAAGGCCACTGTCTTGACGTGAAACTCACATTTCTCTGCCTTGGCGTAGAGGGAATTCTCCAGAAGACGATGAAGGACTTGCTGGACATGGCGGGTGTGTTCAGACAGGTTTCTGGAGTAGATTAAGATGTCATCCAGGTAAACGAAGACAAACTTGTTTAACATGTCCCGCAGTACATCATTCACGAGAGCCTGGAACACAGCAGGAGCATTGGTGAGGCCAAAAGGCATAACCAGATACTCGTAGTGGCCTGTTGGTGTATTGAATGCGGTTTTCCATTCATCTCCCTCCCGGATCCGCACTAGGTGGTAAGCGTTTCTGAGATCCAACTTGGTAAAAACAGTGGCTCCCTGGAGCAACTCAAAAGCAGAGGTGAGCAGAGGCAGAGGGTAACGGTTTTTCACTGTGATGTCGTTGAGTCCCCTGTAGTCGATGCAGGGGCGAAGAGATCCGTCCTTCTTCCCCACAAAGAAGAAGCCAGCACCAGCAGGAGATGAAGATGAACGGATTAATCCTGCGGACAGAGAGCCATTGATGTAGTCCTCCATGGACTTTCTTTCAGGAGCAGACAACGAATAAAGACGACCCTTTGGAGGGGCTGTTCCAGGGAGGAGGTCGATGGCACAGTCGTACGGTCGGTGAGGGGGCAGAGATGTGGCTCTTGCTTTGTCAAACACCTCTCTGAGACCATGGTAGCATTCTGGGACATTGGAGAGGTCAGGAGCGGAGTTAGTAGGTACTGGCCGAGGGGGTAGTGCGGCAGCAAGCAGGCAGGTTCGGTGGCAGTCCTCTCCCCACTCCCTGATCACCCCGGTCACCCAGTCGAGCTGAGGGTTGTGCCGGCGGAGCCATGGGTAACCCAGGATGAGGGGTTGGCCTGGAGAGGGGAGCAGGTGAAACTGGATAGTTTCTTGATGGTTTCCGGACAGACCCATCGAGACCGGGGCCGTGACATGAGTGACCGATCCGAGTAAGTGTCCGTCCAGTGCCCGGGCAGGAATAGGAGGTGTCAAACGGAGGTTCTCCAGTCCCAGTTGGCGTGCCAGCTTGATGTCCATTATGTTGGCTTCGGCGCCAGAATCCACCAGAGCAGCCAGGGTGTGAGTTGAGTCAGAGAGGCGGAGGTGAACTTGCAGCAGGGGTTTGCGGTCGGAGGACTGGATGGTCATAGAACTCAACCGGACTCCCCCTATGCCCGGTGAGCTTCGGCCCTTTAAAGGGCAGGTTACCACACGATGTCCATCACCTCCACAATAGAGGCAGAGGTTTGAGGTGAAGCGTCGCTGGCGCTCTGCAGGAGTGAGAGAGGCTCGCCCAATCTCCATAGGCTCAGACTGATCAAGCTGACCTGGGTGAGTGGCAGTAGATGACAGGAGCCCAGTCGGATCTCTCCGAATGCCGGTAGTAGGTGGACCTTGGCGCCCCCTCTCACGACGACGGGTCTGTATCCTTCTGTCGATCCTGACAGTCAGTGCGATGGCTTCATCAAGAGTGGAAGGCAGTTCATGGGAGACCAACTCGTCCTTGATATAGTCAGCCAAACTATGGAAGAACGCGTCCACCAACGATGGTGTGTTCCAAGAACTTCGTCTAGCCAGGGTTCGGAAGTTGATGGAATGGTCTGCGACTGTACGTCTGCCTTGTCGAATACTGAACAGTTCACGAGACGCCTCTGCGGTTGGTGAATCCAGGTCAAACACCTTCAGCATCTCCTCAGCAAACAGGTCGAAGGTTGCACATGCGGGGGTTTGACGTTCGAACTCTGCTGTTCCCCAGAGTCGAGCTCGGCCCGTCAGGTGAGTGATGGCATACCCAACTTTAGCCCCCTCCGTGGCGAAGGTCCTTGGCTGCAAGGAGAACTGAAGTCGGCAGCTAGTCAGGAATGGCCGGACCTGGGTTGAATCGCCGTTGAACCGCTCGGGGTTTCCAATCTTGGGTTCCGGAGCAGCGGCTGCAATGACCGGGGCAGGTAACTCGGGGGCAGGGCTGGTGGGCAGACTGGCTGGGGTCAGGTTGGTGAGGAGTTGAATGATCATGGCGAGTTGTTGTTGCTGCTGCT
>NC_140015.1:39529488-39546988 GCF_964263955.1 Coregonus lavaretus | reverse complement strand
AGAGAGAGAGAGAGAGAGAGGGGGGGGGGGGATTAGAGGTGGAGAGAGGGGGGAGAGAGATCGACAGAGGGGGATTTGAGGTGGGAGAGAGAGAGAGAGACAGAGGGGGATTTGAGGTGGAGAGAGCGGGGGAGAGAGCGAGCGACAGAAACAACATACTCAAAGAGAGTAAGACCCAGAAAGAGAGATGGAAAGAGATGGAGAGAGAGGCACAAAGATAGTGTAACAGAGAGAGATAACAGTTGAGTTAGTCAGTCTCATGCATCAATCTGTGCATTCTAACATCACTAACAACAGCTCTACAAAGACAAGACCCCTTTAGCCACCCAAAGACAGCTCTATGCTACAGACAAGACCCCTTTAGCCACCCAAAGACAGCTCTATGCTACAGACAAGACCCCTTTAGCCTCCCAAAGACAGCTCTAAGCTACAGACAATACCCCTTTAGCCACCCAAAGACAGCTCTATGCTACAGACAAGACCCCTTTAGCCTCCCAAAGACAGCTCTAAGCTACAGACAATACCCCTTTAGCCACCCAAAGACAGCTCTATGCTACAGACAAGACCCCTTTAGCCACCCAAAGACAGCTCTATGCTAGACAAGACCCCCTTAGCCACGCAAAGACAGCTATATGCCACAGACAATACCCAAACTGCCTTTGATCATGTACAGCCCAAGACACAGAACACAGCTTTCCCTCCACTGTTACACTGTGAACGTAAATGTATTTGTGTAATGTTGTACATACAGAGACTATCCTGTCTGAAAGTAAGAAGGATTCTGTATTCTCTGGAGCCATACTCACGTCTCAGTCAGAAATCACACAGTAGTAGCCTGTGTCCAGTAGCCACCCAAAGACAGCTCTATAATAGACAAGACCCCTTTAGCCACCCAACGACAGCTCTATAATAGACAAGACCCCTTTAGCCACCCAAAGACAGCTCTATGCTACTGACAAGACCCCTTTAGCCACCCAAAGACAGCTCTATGCTACAGACAAGACCCCTTTAGCCACCCAAAGACAGCTCTATGCTACAGACAAGACCCCTTTAGCCACCCAAAGACAGCTCTATGCTACGGACAAGACCCCTTTAGCCACCCAAAGACAGCTCTATGCTACGGACAAGACACCTTTAGCCACCCAAAGACAGCTCTATGCTACAGAAAATACCCCTTTAGCCACCCAAAGACAGCTCTATGCTATAGACAAGACCCCTTTAGCCACCCAAAGACAGCTCTCTGATACAGACAAGACCCCTTCAGCCACCCAAAGACCGCTCTATGCTACAGAAAAGACCCCTTTAGCCACCCAAAGACAGCTCTATGCTACAGACAAGACCCCTTTAGCCAATCAAAGACAGCTCTATGCTACAGACAAGACCCCTTTGGCCACCCAAAGACAGCTCTATGCTACAGACAAGACACATTTAATCACACAGTAGGAGCCTGTGCCTTCGACAGTGACGCTAACACCCCTCTACATCTGAGAGAAACAGAGAAAGAGAGAGAGACTCAGTGAGAGAGACTGAGGGAGAGAGAGAGAGACACACAAACATTGAGAAACACAGAGAGAAAATGTACAGTGACTCTAACAGTCCTCTACATCTAAGAGAGAGAGAGAGAGAGAGAGAGAGAGAGAGAGAGAGAGAGAGAGAGAGAGAGAGAGAGAGAGACTTAGTGAGAGAGACTGAGGGAGAGAGAGAGAGAGAGAGAGAGAGAGACATGAACAGCCTTTTACATGTATGTGTCACATACAGTGAGGGAAAAAAGTATTTGATCCTCTGCTGATTTTGTACGTTTGCCCACTGACAAAGACATGATCAGTCTATCATTTTAATGGTAGGTTTATTTGTACAGTGAGAGACAGTAACAACAAAAAAATCCAGAAAAACGCATGTCAAAAATGTTATAAATTGATTTGCATTTTAATGAGGGAAATAAGTATTTGACCCCTCTGCAAAACATGACTTAGTACTTGGTGGCAAAACCCTTGTTGGCAATCACAGTGGTCAGACGTTTCTTGTAGTTGGCCACCAGTTTGCACATATCTCAGGAGGGATTTTGTTCCACTCCTCTTTGCAGATCTTCTCCAAGTCATTAAGGTTTCGAGGCTGACGTTTGGCAACTCGAACCTTCAGCTCCCTCCACAGATTTTCTATGGGATCAAGGTCTGGAGACTGGCTAGGCCACTCCAGGACCTTGATGTGCTTCTTCTTGAGCCACTCCTTTGTTGCCTTGGCCGTGTGTTTTGGGTCATTGTCATGCTGGAATACCCATCCACGACCCATTTTCAATGCCCTGGCTGAGGGAAGGAGGTTCTCACCCAAGATTTGATGGTACATGGCCCCGTCCATCGTCCCTTTGATGCGGTGAAGTTGTCCTGTCCCCTTAGCAGAAAAACACCCCCAAAGCATAATGTTTCCACCTCCATGTTTGACGGTGGGGATGGTGTTCTTGGGGTCATAGGCAGCATTCCTCCTCCTCCAAACACGGCGAGTTGAGTTGATGCCAAAGAGCTCAATTTTGGTCTCATCTGACCACAACACTTTCACCCAGTTCTCCTCTGAATCATTCAGATGTTCATTGGCAAACTTCAGACGGGCATGTATATGTGCTTTCTTGAGCAGGGGGACCTTGCGGGCGCTGCAGGATTTCAGTCCTTCACGGCGTAGTGTGTTACCAATTGTTTTTTTGGTGACTATGGTCCCAGCTGCCTTGAGATCATTGACAAGATCCTCCCGTGTAGTTCTGGGCTGATTCCTCACCGTTCTCATGATCATTGCAACTCCACGAGGTGAGATCTTGCATGGAGCCCCAGGCCGAGGGAGATTGACAGGTCTTTTGTGTTTCTTCCATTTGCGAATAATTGCACCAACTGTTGTCACCTTCTCACCAAGCTGCTTGGCGATGGTCTTGTAGCCCATTCCAGCCTTGTGTAGGTCTACAAACTTGTCCCTGACATCCTTGGAGAGCTCTTTGCTCTTGGCAATGGTGGAGAGTTTGGGATCTGATTGATTGATTGCTTCTGTGGACAGGTGTCCTTTATACAGGTAACAAACTGAGATTAGGAGCACTCCCTTTAAGAGTGTGCTCTAATCTCAGCTCATTACCTGTATAAAAGTCACCTGGGAGCCAGAAATCTTTCTGATTGAGAGGGGGTCAAATACTTATTTCCTTCATTAAAATGCAAATCAATTTATAACATTTTTGACATGCGTTTTTCTGGATTTTGTTGTTGTTATTCTGTCTCCCACTGTTCAAATAAACCTACCATTAAAAGTATAGACTGATCATTTCTTTGTCAGTGGGCAAACGTACAAAATCAGCAGGGGATCAAATACTTTTTTCACTCACTGTATAGTATGATAATTGTGTGGTCCTCTGTAGCTCAGCTGGTAGAGCATGGCGCTTGTAACGCCAAGGTAGTGGGTTCGATCCCCGGGACCACCCGTACACAAAAAAATGTATGCACGCATGACTGTAAGTCGCTTTGGATAAAAGCGTCTGCTAAATGGCATATTTTTATTGTGTGTGCTGACTCAGAACTTTGTGTTTCTACAGGGTCTGCTGGTGGCATACAGTGCTATGAAAAAGTATTTGCCCCCTTTCTAATTTTCTCTACTTTTGCATATTTGTGATACTGAATGTTATCAGATCTTCAACCAAAACCTAATATTAGATAAAGGGAACATAAGTGAACAAATAACACAACAATTACATATTCATTTCATATACAAAGTTATGCAACACCCAATTCCCCTGTGTGAAAAAGTAATTGCCCACTTACACTCAATAACTGGTTGTGCCACCTTTAGCTGCAATGACTCCAACCAAATGCTTCCGGTAGTTGTTGATCAGTCTCTCACGTTGCTGTGGAGGAATTTTGGCCCACTCTTCCATGCAGAACTGCTTTAACTCAGTGACGTGTGGGTTTTCAAGCATGAACTGCTCGTTTCAAGTCCTGCCACAACATCTCAATTGGGATTAGGTCTGGACTTCGACTAGGCCATTCCAAAACTTCCAATTTGTTGCTTTTTAGCAATTTTCATGTAGACTTGATTGTGTGTTTTGGATCATTGTCTTGCTGCATGACCCAGCTGTGCTTCAGCTTCAGCTCACAGACAGATGGTCTGACATTCTCCTGTAGAATTCTCTGATAGAGAGCAGAATTCATAGTTCCTTCTATTAAGGCAAGTCGTCCATGTCCTGAGGCAGCAAAGCATCCCCAAACCATCACACCACCACCACCATGCTTGACCTTTGGTATGATGTTCTTACTGTGGAATGCAGAGTTTGGTTTTCACCAGGCATTACTGGAACCATGTCGTCCAAAAAGTTATACTTTTGAATAATCTTTCCATAGAAAGTTCTTCCAAGAGTCTTGATGATCATCCAGGTGCTTTTTCACAAACTTGAGTCAACATTTTGGACGAGATGGGTCCCATTATGCCTGGCGAAAACCAAACACTGCATTCCACAGTAAGAACATCATATCAAAGGTCAAGCATGGTGGTGGTGGTGTGATGGTTTGGCGATGCTTTGCTGCCTCAGGACCTGGACGACTTGCCTTAATAGAAGGAACCATGAATTCTGCTCTGTATCAGAGAATTCTACAGGAGAATGTCAGACCATCTGTCTGTGAGCTGAAGCTGAAGCACAGCTGGGTCATGCAGCAAGACAATGATCCAAAACACACAATCAAGTCTACAGTGAGGGAAAAAAGTATTTGATCCCCTGCTGATTTTGTACGTTTGCCCACTGACAAAGACATGATCAGTCTATCATTTTAATGGTAGGTTTATTTGAACAGTGAGAGACAGAAT
This sequence comes from Coregonus lavaretus, assembly GCF_964263955.1. Taxonomy (NCBI): domain Eukaryota; kingdom Metazoa; phylum Chordata; class Actinopteri; order Salmoniformes; family Salmonidae; genus Coregonus; species Coregonus lavaretus. The sequence continues at coordinate 39,542,164 of NC_140015.1, read as the reverse complement.
AACAACAAAATTCCAGAAAAACGCATGTCAAAAATGTTATACATTGATTTGCATTTTAATGAGGGAAATAAGTATTTGACCCCCTCTCAATCAGAAAGATTTCTGGCTCCCAGGTGTCTTTTGTAGAGGTAACGAGCTGAGATTAGGAGCACACTCTTAAAGGGAGTGCTCCTAATCTCAGATTGTTACCTGTATAAAAGACACCTGTCCACAGAAGCAATCAATCAATCAGATTCCAAACTCTCTACCATGGCCAAGATCAAAGAGCTCTCCAAGAATGTCAGGGACAAGATTGTAGACCCACACAAGGCTGGAATGCGCTACAAGACCATCGCCAAGCAGCTTGGTGAGAAGGTGACAACAGTTGGTGCGATTATTCGCAAATGGAAGAAACACAAAAGAACTGTGAATCTCCCTCATCCTGGGGCTCCATGCAAGATCCCACCTCGTGGAGTTGCAATGATCATGAGAACGGTGAGGAATCAGCCCAGAACTACACGGGAGGATCTTGTCAATGATGTCAAGGCAGCTGGGACCATAGTCACCAAGAAAACAATTGGTAACACACTACGCCGTGAAGGACTGAAATCCTGCAGCGCCTGCAAGGTCCCCCTGCTCAAGAAACACATATACATGCCCGTCTGAAGTTTGCCAATGAACATCTGAATGATTCAGAGGAGAACTGGGTGAAAGTGTTGTGGTCAGATGAGACCAAAATTGAGCTCTTTGGCATCAACTCAACTCGCCGTGTTTGGAGGAAGAGGAATGCTGCCTATGACCCCAAGAACACCATCCCCACCGTCAAACATGGAGGTGGAAACATTATGCTAAGGCTGTGTTTTTCTGCTAAGTGGACAGGACAACTTCACCGCATCAAAGGGACGATTGACGGGGCCATGTACCATCAAATCTTGGTTGAGAACCTCCTTCCCTCAGCCAGGGCATTGAAAATGGGTCATGGATGGATATTCCAGCATGACAATGACCTACAACACACGGCCAAGACACCAAAGGAGTGGCTCAAGAAGAAGCACATTAAGGTCCTGGAGTGGCCTAGCCAGTCTCCAGACCTTAATCCCATAGAAAATCTGTGGAGGGAGCTGAAGGTTCGAGTTGCCAAATGTCAGCCTCGAAACCTTAATGACTTGGAGAAAATCTGCAAAGAGGAGTGGAACAAAATCCCTCCTGAGATGTGTGCAAACCTGGTGGCCAACTACAAGAAACGTCTGACCTCAGTGATTGCCAACAAGGGTTTTGCCACAAAGTACTAAGTCATGTTTTGCAGAGGGGTCAAATACTTATTTCCCTCATGAAAATGCAAATCAATTTATAAAATTTTTGACATGCGTTTTTCTGGATTTTTTTGTTGTTATTCTGTCTCTCACTGTTCAAATAAACTTGATCATGTCTTTGTCAGTGGGCAAACATACAAAATCAGCAGGGGATCAAATACTTTTTTCCCTCACTGTACATGAAAATTGCTAAAAAGCAACAAATTGGAAGTTTTGGAATGGCCTAGTCAAAGTCCAGATCTAATCCCAATTGAGATGTTGTGGCAGGACTTGAAACAAGCAGTTCATGCTTGAAAACCCACACGTCACTGAGTTAAAGCACTTCTGCATGGAAGAGTGGGCCAAAATTCCTCCACAGCTACGTGAGAGACTGATCAACAACTACAGGAAGCATTTGGTTGGAGTCATTGTAGCTAAAGGTGGCACAACCAGTTATTGAGTGTAAGTGGGCAATTACTTTTTCACACAGGGGAATTGGGTGTTGCATAACTTTGTTTATGAAATAAATATGTAATTGTTGTGTTATTTGTTCACTTATGTTCCCTTTATCTAATATTCGGTTTTGGTTGAAGATCTGATAATATTCATTATCACAAATATGCAAAAGTAGAGAAAATTAGAAAGGGGTCAAATACTTTTTCATAGCACTGTATGATAATAGTTGTGTGTGTTGACTCAGAACTTGGTGTTTCTACAGGGTCTTCTGATTGCATATGATAATGGTTGTGAGTGTTGACTCAGCACTTGGTGTTTCTACAGGGTCTGCTGGTGGCATATGATAATGGTTGTGTGTGTTGACTCAGATCTTGGTGTTTCTACAGGGTCTGCTGGGGCATATGATAATGGTTGTGAGTGTTGACTCAGAACTTGGTGTTTCTACAGGGTCTGCTGGTGGCATATGATAATGGTTGTGTGTGTTGACACATAACTTGTGTTTCTACAGGGTCTGCTGGTGGCATATGATAATGGTTGTGTGTGTTGGCTCAGAACTTGGTGTTTCTACAGGGTATGCTGGTGGCATATGATAATGGTTGTGTGTGTTGACTCAGAACTTGATGTTTCTACAGGGTCTGCTGGTGGCATATGATAATAGTTGTGTGTGTTGACTCAGAACTTGGTTTTTCTACAGGGTCTGCTGGTGGCATATGATAATGGTTGTGTGTGTGTTGACTCGGAACTTGGTGTTTCTACAGGGTCTGCTGGGGCATATGATAATGGTTGTGAGTGTTGACTCAGAACTTGGTGTTTCTACAGGGTCTGCTGGGTGCATATGATAATGGTTGTGTGTGTTGACACAGAACTTGGTGTTTCTACAGGGTCTGCTGGTGGCATATGATAATGGTTGTGTGTGTTGGCTCAGAACTTGGTGTTTCTACAGGGTCTGCTGGTGGCATATGATAATGGTTGTGTGTGTTGACTCAGAACTTGGTGTTTCTACAGGGTCTGCTGATGGCATATGAGAATGGTTGTGTGTGTTGACTCAGAACTTGGTGTTTCTACAGGGTCTGCTGGTGGCATATGATAATGGTTGTGTGTGTTGACTCAGAACTTGGTGTTTCTACAGGGTCTGCTGGTGGCATATGATAATGGTTGTGTGTGTTGACTCAGAACTTGGTGTTTCTACAGGGTCTGCTGGTGGCATATGATAATGGTTGTGTGTGTTGACTCAGAACTTGGTGTTTCTACAGGGTCTGCTGGTGGCATATGATAATGGTTGTGTGTGTTGACTCAGAACTTGGTGTTTCTACAGGGTCTGCTGGTGGCATATGATAATGGTTGTGTGTGTGTTGACTCAGAACTTGGTGTTTCTACAGGGTCTGCTGGTGGCTATCTTATACTGCTTTGTCAACAAAGAGGTAAGTCCTCTCCTCCTATTCCTCTCTTTCTCCGTCTTTCATACTTCTTTCATGGAGGATGTGTCCTCTCTGCTTCCTGTTTCTCTTGTCTTGTCCTAGCTCTTATCCACACAACGTGGTCTCACATTTACCAGAACAACTCTCAATTTGACATGAACATCACACATATAATCTCTCTCTCTCTCTCTCGCCCCCCCCTCTCTCTCTCTCTCTCTCTCTCTCTCTCTCTCTCTCTCTCTGTCTCTCTCTCTCTCGCCCTCTCTCTCTCTCTCTCTCTCTCTCTCTCTCTCTCTCTCTCTCTCTCTCTCTCTCTCTCTCTCTCTCTCTCTCTCTCTCTCTCTCTGCCTCTCTCACTCTCTCTCTCTCTCTCTCTCTCTCTCTCTCTCTCTCTCTCTCTCTCTCTCTCTCTCTCTCTCTCTCTCTCTCTCTCTCTCTCTGTCTCTCTCTCTCGCCCTCTATCTCTCTCTCCTTCTTTCACTCTCTCTCCTTCTTTCACTCTCTCTCTCCCTTCCTCCCTCTCCCCCCTTGTTCTCTCCCTCTCTCTCATCTCTCCCTCTCCCCCTCTCCCACCCAAGGTTCAATCAGAGATCCTGAAGAAGTGGAAGCGTTGGAAGCTGGGTCGTAACATCGAGGAGGAGTACCGCCACACCTACAGCCAGCCGCCCCACCTCAACACCAAGAGCAACAGCCTGGTGGGTCACGGGGGTCGCGACCCCTCGCACCCCTCCTCCCTGCTCCTCCAACCCCACCTCCCTGACATCACCACCTGCTCCCCTGCTCCCCCTGGCCAGGGCCCAGGCTGCTCCCCAGAGGAGAAGCACCTCCTGGTGGTGAGCTGTCAGAATGGCATGGGGCGGAGTAGGAAGAACACGGGGTCGTCCATGCAGCTCCCCTCCCCACCACGTGAGGGCGCCATCAGCTGTAGTCACATGCTGATAGAGGATAATATGGATGACATCTGCTTGACAGACAGGGTGTCAGAGTGTTACGAGGCTCCTAGGAGAAATGCAGAGAGCCACCTCTGAGACTGGAGAGGACGGGGGAGGTTAATGATGTAACACCCTGGTAACACTCTGGAGCTGGGGAGTGTGTTTCAGGAGAGGTGTTTGTCTCAATGGACTAATGTTAATGAGAGAGATGGGCTTGAGAGACCCAGGACCAGTGCGTGTCTCAGTGGCCATCACCCTGGACCAATGTTAATGAGAGAGATGGGCTTGAGAGACCCAGGACCAGTGTGTGTCTCAATGTTGGTATCGTAACCCTGGAACAGTTAGTGGGAGAGAGAGGCAGTACTCGGCCCTCTCCAATCCACAGCCAAAGGAGAGAAACATAGGACAAGCTAGATGGATCAGTTGACATCAGTTGACAGTTGACATCAATTGACATCAGTTGACAGATGACATCAGTTGACATCAGTTGACAGTTGACATCCGTTGATAGCTGACAGTTTAAACTTGACAGTTGATGAGTTGACAACCATACAACAATCAGATAACAATGTCCACCTTTGACCCAGACCAGACCTCCCATGTTGGACCCCCCTGACCCAGACCAGACATCCCATGTTGGACCCCCCTGACCCAGACCAGACCTCCCATGTTGGACCCCCCTGACCCAGACCAGACCTCCCATGTTGGACCCCCCTGACCCAGACCAGACCTCCCATGTTGGACCCCCCTGACCCAGACCAGACCTCCCATGTTGGACCCCCCTGACCCAGACCAGACATCCCATGTTGGACCCCCCTGACCCAGACCAGACCTCCCATGTTGGACCCCCCTGACCCAGACCAGACCTCCCATGTTGGACCCCCCTGACCCAGACCAGACCGCCCATGTTGGACCCATCTGACCCAGACCAGACCTCCCATGTTGGACCCATCTGACGTCCTATGACTGTGGATGTCCTGCGAGCCACATGGATTCATATAAGTGTTTTCTCTTCAACAGACTGTCAGACAGACAGCATGGTACGCAGCAGGACTCACTGCTGCATGTTCAAAAAGCCAAAACTGAGAAGAAAAAAGAACTTCCAAAGCTACGTGTGTAAAATAATACACAGAAACCTCAAGTTGCTAAATACAGGGTCTTAGCTTTAGCCTCTGGTATATGTTGTTGTTGTGTTAAATAGCTATGTGTTTTGTGGTACTGGAGACAGTAAAGGAAGAATAAACTGGACATTCAAAAAACACAAACAAAAACAGGCCACATGACTAACAGGACTAACAGAAAAACAGATGAAACCATGACAGAACATGAATACATATTCATAGCCTTCGTAGGTCTTTATAAAGCTTTTGATGAGATACCGCCTTGACCTTGCTGTCCATTCTGATTGGATGAAGAGAGAGACAGAGAGAGAGAGACAGAGAGAGAGAGGTAGAGAGGCAGAGAGAGAGAGAGAGAGAGATGGTGGTGATGATGATGATGGTGATGATGATGACGCTGATGATGGTGGTGATAATGATGGTGATGGTGATGATGATGATGGTGATGATGATGATGATGGTGGTAATGATGATGATGGTGATGATGATGATGCTGATGATGGTGATGATGATGATGGTTATGATGGTGATGGTGATGGTGATGATTGTGATAGTGTTGATTATCATCACATTCTATACATTAATGTAAAGCCACCAATTTCAGATTTGTATCTTATTCTTTTTTAAATTTAATTTAATTTTTGTAACACAACGAAAGGTTGCAATTGTGAGTTGTAAGTGTTGTATACGTGTCAAGTGTTTTTTTTTTTCTGAAGTGTTTTTAGATGATGGGATCAGAAATTAGAAGAGAAGACAGTGTTTTTATTAGTTCAGTCTGGCTACCCAAGTCTGTTAGAAATACAGTATGCTGTGCATGTTAATGCAGAGCTGGACTGGGATCAGAAATAGGCCTGGGCATTTCTAGCCCATCTGACATTTGCACCAATGCAGCAGCTCTCACTGTTCAACTCTTCAAGGAAATGTTTTTTGTTGTTGTCATGTTTAAAATAGCCTTTCTGCCACGCATGCAAATTAATGTTAATATAATCATCTGTAATGGGTATGAGCCAATGGGAAACAGCATCATCAAGCTTTCCAGAGCTGTATGTCCCATGGGGTAACTGCATTCAGTTACAGTATGTTTTCCCCCGCCGACCTCCCCTACTGTGTGAATTACCCTACTCTATGGGGATAAGGCCCGTATCGAGTCCACATAGGGAGTACAGAGTAGACCTGGCTTCAAATATTATTTGATTTATTTCATATACTTTAGCTGTGCTTCATTGAGCTTGCCTGGCACAGTGGGACCAATGGAATGGTCTTTAAATTGCAAACCCCGCCCACCTGGCACTCCATGCAGCACTCCAAGTGGTCAAAGTATGGAAAAGAAAACAAATACTATTTGAACGGTTACCGGTCCCCATGGAATTACGTATTCAAACTATGGAGTCATAATATAATTAAGCAATAAGGCCCGAGGAGGTGTGGTAAATGGCCAATATACCACGGCTAAAGGCTGTTCTTATGCACGACGCAACGCAGAGTGCCTGGATACAGCCCTTAGCCGTGGTATATTGGCCATATACCACAAACCCCCGAGGTGCCTTATTGCTATTAAAACTGGTTACCAACGTAATTAGAGCAGTAAAAATAAACGTTTTGTCATACCCATGGTATTCGGTCTGATATACCACAGCTGTCAGCCAATCAGCATTCAGGGCTCGAACCACCCAGTTTACAAAATCAGTTTAGTCCCAGATTCAGTATTTCTAGTACTTTTCTTTTCATGAGCAAACGCTGACTGATACATAACGGAAGTACGGTGTCCATATTAGGAACGCCTCAGTCTCAAGTCCTGCTGAGGCTGTCCTAATATGGACACCGTGTAGAAGAACAAAATCGAGTCTCAATTTGCTGAGGTGTGATGGTATATTAACCACATCAGAAAAAACGTACAGTACACCATAATCAAACCCTGTGACGGTGTTGACAGGAGCACAAGAGGTCTCATTTTACGCAGTTTTTCTGGAATAGGACATCTTCGTGAGAAGGGGGATACAGACTGTATAGAGGACAAATACATGTATTATTTTTGTTACCAACCAATTGACAGGAATAACTAAACTCAACATGACTTTGTGAGGCTATTTACACAACGTTAATTTATAATTGGTAAATATGTAAATAATTGTACGTTAATGACATTCAAATGATTTGTTTCTTTGTCGTATGTTTGTGTGTGTGTGTGTTTGTGTGATTGTTGAATGTGTGCGTGCATGCCTACCTTTGTGTGTGCATTGTGTGTGTGTGCCTGTGTGAGTGTGTGTGATGTGTGTGAGTGTGTGATGTGTGTGTGTGTGTGTGTGTGTGTGTGTCTGTGTGAGTGTGTGTGCTGTGTGTGTGTGTGTGTGTGTCTGTGTGAGTGTGTGTGCTGTGTGTGTGCCTGTACTGGCAGATATTACCTGAGTCCAGAGAGGTGGATGACGCCCACAGAGTGACAGGAGGAGATATAGGAGGAACCATCCCCTGGTCTAGCTCTTCCTCAGCTGCTGTTGTGTTGCAGCAGAGCACTTTCATTAGCTGTTGTGTTGCAGCAGAGCTGTCCCATTGGCTGTTGTGTTGCAGCAGAGCAGTTCGGTTGGCTGTACTGTTGTAACAGTGTCCCATTGGTCGCTGTTTTGCAGCAGAGCTGTCCCATCGGCTGCCGTGTGTGTTTGACGGAGCAGTTCCATTGGCTCCAGAAACTGTGGCTTCACGAGATACACTGAGGCCAGAACTCTCATTGAGTTAGTCTCATTGGTTACTGTGTTGTAATAGAGCATTCCCATTGGTTGTTGTTGTACGTCCCATAAGCCAGAGGCCAATAGGATCCCAGTAAAAATGGTCAGGGACTACAGTACACTCAGTCTATTTTATCCCAATTTGCATGTAGATCACATACGGAGCCAGCACGCATGAAATGACACATTTTTCCTCCCGTGCAAATGAAATGAAATAGAAAAAAAAAACGTATAAAGACAAAGATCAGCAATTCTGTGCCTTCTCTACCTCCACTGATGCTACTGCACATCACTGTAGAATCCCCAACACGATATAGAAACATCACTGTAGAATCCCCAATATGATATAGAAACATCACTGTAGAATCCCCAACATGATATAGAAACATCACTGTAGAATCCCCAACATGATATAGAAACATCACTGTAGAATCCCCAACACGATACAGAAACATCACTGTAGAATCCCCAACATGATACAAAAACATCACTGTAGAATCCCCAACATGATACAGAAACATCACTGTAGAATCCCCAACATGATGCAGAAACATCACTGTAGAATCCCCAACATAATATAGAAGCATCACTGTAGAATCCCCAACATGATATAGAAGCATCACTGTGGAATCCCCAACATGATATAAAAACATCACTGTAGAATCCCCAACATTATATTGAAACATAACTGTAGAATCCCCAACATGATACAGAAACATCATTGTAGAATCCCCAACATGATATAGAAACATCACTGTAGAATCCCCAACATGATATAGAAACATCACTGTAGAATCCCCAACATGATATAGAAACATCACTGTAGAATCCCCAACATGATATAGAAACATCACTGTAGAATCCCCAACATGATATAGAAACATCACTGTAGAATCCCCAACATGATATAGAAGCATCACTGTAGAATCCCCAACATGACATAGAAGCATCACTGTAGAATCCCCAACATGATACAGAAACATCACTGTAGAATCCCCAACATGATATAGAAACATTATAGAATCCCCAACATGATGTAGATACATCACTGTAGAATCCCCAACATGATATAGAAACATCACTGTAGAATCCCCAACATGATATAGAAGCTAGCTAGTCTAGCATCGGAGTGACTGAAGCAGCACCAACATTTGGGCTGTCCCAGATGGCACCCTATCCCCTATATAGTACACTGCTTTTGACCAGGGCTATATAGGGAATAGGGTGCCATTTGGGATGCATCAATGTATTAGATCATTTGTCTGACCTGGTTGGCCTCGTAGATCACTGCCCTCCCAGGTGAGGAGATACATCGCAACCCTCCCAGGTGAGGAGATACATCGCAACCCTCCCAGGTGAGGAGATACATCGCAACCCTCCCAGGTGAGGAGATACACCACAACCCTCCCAGGTGAGGAGATACACCACAACCCTCCCAGGTGAGGAGATACATCACAACCCTCCCAGGTGAGGAGATACATCGCAACCCTCCCAGGTGAGGAGATACACCACAACCCTCCCAGGTGAGGAGATACATCGCAACCCTCCCAGGTGAGTAGATACATCGCAACCCTCCCAGGTGAGGAGATACATCGCAACCCTCCCAGGTGAGGAGATACATCGCAACCCTCCCAGGTGAGGAGATACACCACAACCCTCCCAGGTGAGGAGATACATCACAACCCTCCCAGGTGAGGAGATACATCGCAACCCTCCCAGGTGAGGAGATACACCACAACCCTCCCAGGTGAGGAGATACATCACAACCCTCCCAGGTGAGTAGATACATCGCAACCCTCCCAGGTGAGGAGATACATCGCAACCCTCCCAGGTGAGGAGATACATCGCAACCCTCCCAGGTGAGGAGATACATCGCAACCCTCCCAGGTGAGGAGATACATCACAACCCTCCCAGGTGAGGAGATACATCGCAACCCTCCCAGGTGAGGAGATACATCGCAACCCTCCCAGGTGAGGAGATACATCACAACCCTCCCAGGTGAGGAGAGAGTCATGTTTCCAGGTGAGGAGAGGGTCATGTTTCCAGGTGAGGAGAGGGTCATGTTTCCAGGTGAATAGACTCTCTCTCTCCCTCTCACATAGTAGTGTAGGCTACTGTAGCTTTCAAAGCTAGTACACTGAAAAACACTTTATTTGTATCCCAAATGGTACACTATTCCTTTTGTTGTGCACTACTTTTGACCAGGGCCCATAGGAAGTAGTGCACTGTAAAGGGAATAGGGTGCAATTTGGGATACTCCCTCTGTAGAAATCTATCCAAATGTCCTGTAGGTTTAAAAGGCAGTGTTAGTGAACAGAGCCAGAGCCAGTCAGTATGTGAACATTTAACAGTTTGTATGGTACATACTGGTGCCATTTAGATGGGATTTAATCACAGTGTTTTGTTGATTATGCAGATTGTTGCCTTCTCTGTTGTTAGTGTAATTATTCCACGACTTGAATATTACAGTACTAATGAAAGTGTATTTTGCTTACATTTCTGGCCCATTATTCCAGTAGATTGTTTGGCATTAGATGCAGTGGAAATTCTGTTTCTCTCTTACAAATATATACACTTATTGGTACACTTCAGACCGGTCCATTTGGTGATAGTTTATTTTTTTGGGACCCAGCTAGTACCACTGTGTTTTCTGAAGCCAGGGTTTTTAACAAAACAAGTTGCGTAGTTATCGCTTTGTTGTTTACAAATCCCAGATTGCCCCTTTTAGACAAGTCTGTTTTTTGTATTGGTCCAGCTAGTTCCTCGGTATTCTGAAACCATGGTTGATGGTTTATTGGTCCAGCTAGTTCCTCTGTATTCTGAAACCATGGTTGATGGTTTATTGGTCAAGCTAGTTCCTCTATCTTCTGAAGCCATGGTTGATGGTTTATTGGTCCAGCTAGTTCCTCTGTATTCTGAAACCATGGTTGATGGTTTATTGGTCCAGCTAGTTCCTCTATCTTCTGAAGCCATGGTTGATGGTTTATTGTTCCAGCTAGTTTATCTATATATTCTGAAGCCATGGTTGATGGTTTATTGGTCCAGCTAGTTCTTCTATATTCTGAAGCCATGGTTGATGGTTTATTGGTCCAGCTAGTTCCTCTATCTTCTGAAGCCATGGTTGAGGGTTTATTGTCCAGCTAGTTCCTCTATCTTCTGAAGCCATGGTTGATGGTTTGGGTTACTCCCTCTCTGGATCTGAGCAGTTCTGTCTGAATGTATTATTGGTCCCAAATTAAACTAAACATACATTTGAATGCTTTATAAAGAAGCTATGTAGTGCTTATGAATGCTCTATGAAGCCTTTATAAGTTGTTGTCTGTTTAAAGTGGGACCATTTCTTCACAACCCCTCAGTGAGTATGTGTCACAGTTTCATCTTCTTTCCATGGTGGTTATTGTATATAAGGTGTGGACAGAAAGACGGACGGACAGACAGACGGACGGACAGTGGCAGACAGTGACTGACTTCCTTGATATGTATATACATATGTTTCTTGTGTTATGTTACAAACTTTTGTCCAAACTGATGGAAAAAAAATAAATGACTGTGGGAAACATGAACTTTCTTGGCTTTGTATGTAAATATATGATATGGGCTTGTTTAGATGCATGGAAAATTGAAGTATAGACTTTCAATAGGCATTGTACATATATTCATATTGCAAATACATCCTACATCCTACATAAATCTGAATATTTTTGTAAATAATTTTATAAATAAATAACCGTCAGCAGCGCGGGGAGTAAACATTTCTCTCAGCCCCCCCCCCCCCCCCCCCCCCCCCCCGCCCCCTCCCCGTTGACAAATACACTTCGGCACCCCACCCCTAAACATCTCCCCATGACAAACACTGCATATTTCTTTCATTATATGAATCACATTATATGTCAATCTCCATGTGTGTCCCACTCAATTCCACCCCGGAGCCCTATTGGTCATGGTCAAAAGTAGTGCTCTACAGATGTAGGATCTTAATTTGATCTCCCTGTTGCAGGACAACAATCCTGCAGTGACAGGAAACTGTGAATTATTATGTGGATTATAATAACATCTGAATTTGTGAGGTTGCCACTTTGAAATGTCACTTGAAGGCCGAAAACAAGTCTGACATTTCAAAGTGGAAATCACAAACTTCAGAAGCCCTTTAAACCTCAAATACACTATAAGTTTTACATGTCCCACATTGCATGAATGTTGTCCTGCAACAGGGAGATCAAATTAAGATCCTACATCTGTATATAGGGAATTGGGTGCCATTTGTCAGAGCCCACACGTCCACACTTCCCTAAGGGTAAAAGAAAAGAAAACATTTCTAGAATGTGTTGAGTTAAAATGACATGGGGTTGATGAAAATAATATCTGATGGGTTTGAATTCGAATCTTATTATTATCTTATTATAATGTTTTTTTAAATGTATGTATTTCAAATGTTTGTATATTACAGTAGAAATGTTTGTGTAAGATTGCATTTAGAGGTCAATAGCAGAATCACTAGAAAAATGCAGACATCTGATTCAATGGATAAGACTGTTCCCAGCGGGTAAAATAACGTTGTAGTGACGTCATCTCAACCACCTTGGTTGTAGCTCTATAGTTTTAGATAACAACAGATCATCTCAACATACATCATGTTAACATACATCATACAGATCATTTTAATATGGAAATGAATGGTCTTTGGCTATCTATTCCTATACTGTTCATGTCAATGTGTGTGTGCGTGCGTGTGTACTTGCGTGAGTGTTTGTGTACTTGAT
>NC_140015.1:39514540-39529288 GCF_964263955.1 Coregonus lavaretus | reverse complement strand
ATTTCTGGAAATGTACTGGAATTTTTTCAACCCTAGTCTGATGTAACATCCGCCATGACAAATCTCACTCTTATATAAAACCAGCCCTGATCTTCCAGAAGTAGGTTACTAATAACCTAGTTAAATAAAAGTTAAATAAAAAGAATAATACAAAATTAAAAAATAATGCTACGGTCAGAGTGAAGTGGACATCAAACGAAAACACGCAAACAAAGATGGAGGTGTGATGACCCTCCCACTCTGTCTGCCGTATTCTCTCTCTTTGCTCTCGGAGTTGGGAGGGTCGTCAGCTACATGGGAAACACCTGGGCTTGGGTGTGTCCCAGGATAAATGGACCTCTTCCACATTCATTGGGGAGACTCTCTCCATGCAGACACCTTTATTGATTGTTGTTGTGGTATTCTTGTGGCTTTTTGGTTGTTTGCTTTGGCACCTTTCAACACCTTTTCACGACATATCCACATTACTGACCGAGGTGGAAAACACACGAGGCCTTGGAGCGGAGGGTGCGCGTCGAGGCTACGGGGCTGCTTCGTGCCATTACGCAGCGCAGTTTTCTTTTCATTGCGCACCTTGTTATAGAAACTGTCGTCACTTTTCGAGCCGCCTAACAGACTACTACAGGCCGAAGATATGGACTTGTTCACTGCGGTGACACTTGTGAACAGCGCTTCTGACTGCGTGAAGACACTGTGGGATCTCTGCGCTCCTCCAGCATCGGCCACCGAGGCTGTGACGGTGACCGACCCTGGTCCAAGCAAGAGAAGACGCACAATTAATAAGAACCTCCGCGGATTTGCAGTTGAAGAAACAGTTGGTCAGCCACAAAGTGACATAGATGAAAAGACTGAGTTCATGAGATTGTTTTACAGTGTTGTCGATGCTGTGCAAGGAGAGATGAATGCGCGTTTTGGAGAGCGCAGTAGCGAGCTCATTGGCGCACTGGCTGCTTTGAACCCAGAGGCCGAGGATAATTTCCTGGACCCATCAAAGGTAACCCCTCTCCTGGAATTAGCTGGAACTGATGTGGTTGAATCTGAATATACTGTGGCTCGTGAGTTCCTGGTGAAGAAAATGACTGACACCCCGGTTCCCCCCGAAGATGGAAAATGGACAATAGCCAACATCCTCAGCACATTCAACTGTGCACTCCAGGCAATGCCGACTGTTCTCACATCCTACACACTTGCCCTAACTTTAGGAGCTTCCACAGCAATGTGTGAAAACTCATTTTCCACGCTCAAAAGCGTCTTCTCAGCGCATCGGCGCAGTATGCTGCACAGACGCAAGGCCCAGCTGATTCAGCTTGCTTTTGAAAAGGACCTCACTCACAAGTTTAAGTCCGAGTGGAAGGATACTTTGATGAGGAGGTTCTGCTCGGAGAAACGCCGCCTCCAGCTGTACTGACAGGAGGGACCGGAGAGAGGACAGCGCTGCCTCCACTCAAAGTACCGGCAGGTTCAAAGTCTCTGTGTGTGTGTGTGTGTGTGTGTATATGCGTGCGTGTGTGTGTGTGTGTGTCTCATGGCAATGCATATCCCTCTGTTGACTGCTTTAAAATGCAATGTTTGAGAGCTGCTTCTGGTGTTACATCTAATATGTTGTATAGTCAAGTGTTTTATGGATATTCATAACATTGCTTCTATGTAATGTGGTGTAGGCTATAGGCTACCTGGTCATATTGCTGTTGGTTATGTTTAATGTCATGATTACGTGCTGCGCAAATAGAGTATACGATTATTATAAATATACGTACTGTAGGCTAATAATAATTGTGCCCTGCCCCTCCCATGCATTTCATATGCCCCCCTTAAGACTGAGGTCTGGCGACGGGTCTGGTGGTAGGGTGATACCATTCCACAGTGTCTTCATGTTTAAGGTCAGGGTCAGTGGTAGGGGTGTAGTGGGGCAGGACATCAAACAAAAACACCCAAACAGAGACACCCAAACAGAGCATAGTAATTGTATTTAGTATGCTTTGTTTAACTGATTGAACAAACTGCTTTGTATAAATATACTGTATATATATATATATATATATATTGTTCGTTTCTGTGTGTGTTTTCCATGTAAGCCCTCTGGGTTTCCAACCTCACCTGTGTGTGTTTCATGTCTTCATGTATGATAGAGCAGGTACCTCAATATGGAATATTGCGTGAAGGGAAAGGCGAAGTGACACTGCCACATACATAAAACGTGTATGACAGCTGGGGTGAACAAGGATAGGAAACTTAAACGTAAGCACAGAAGGAAAACAAACACGCACGCACACAGGCTTTAACTGGCCTGTACTTTAGCTGACATGACATGGTGAAGTGGAAAACATCCCCATCAATACTTATTCATTGAACATGTCATCCTCCTCATCACCATCATGTTACAGACAGAGAGAGAGAGAGAGAGAGAGAGAGAGAGAGAGAGAGAGAGAGAGAGGGGGCAGAGAGGGGGCAGAGAGAGAGAGAGAGAGAGAGAGAGAGAGAGAGAGAGAGAGAGAGAGGAGAGAGAGAGAGAGAGAGAGAGGGGGCAGAGAGGGGGCAGAGAGAGAGAGAGAGAGAGAGAGAGAGAGAGAGAGAGAGAGAGAGAGAGAGAGAGGAGAGAGAGAGAGAGAGAGGGGGGGGGGGGGGGGGAGAGCGAGAGAGAGCAAGGGAGAGGGGGAGACAGAGAGGGAGAGAGAGAGAGAGAGCGAGACCGAGAGATAGAGAGCGAGATAGAGAGAGAGAGAGCGAGGGGGAGACGGAGAGGGAGAGAGAGAGAGAGAGAGAGAGAGGGGGCAGAGAGGGGGCAGAGAGAGAGAGAGAGAGAGAGAGAGAGAGAGAGAGAGAGCGAGAGAGAGAGAGAGACTTTGAAAGAAAACAAACAAAAGTGTACTTACCACAACTGCCAGCAGTATAGGGGATCGTATGATCCACCAGTACTGCATGTTGATATTCTGCTCCCAGCACCTGTCAAACAGAGGCAAAAAAACACTGAGTGTAGCATACAAACAGCACCTCTCTTCCCCAGGGTTGTATTCTAGGGGTCCTATATACAAGACTCAACACAACACTGAGGGTAACATTCAGGGCCCTGTATACAAGACTCAACACAACACTGAGGGTAACATTCAGGGCCCTGTATACAAGACTCAACACAACACTGAGGGTAACATTCAGGGCCCTGTATACAAGACTCAACACAACACTGAGGGTAATATTCAGGGCCCTGTATACAAGACTCAACACAACACTGAGGGTAACATTCAGGGCCCTGTATACAAGACTCAACACAACACTGAGGGTAACATACAGGGCCCTGTATACAAGCCTCTAACTACTTCTACAGTTATTCTACACTAACAGTTCCACACACTTCTTAGTTGAGCAAAGGACAGTTCTATGCCAGTGTTACAGTAGTGTTTGTAGTCCTCTTGGGGGATAAAACACTATACATCTTAGACCCTACAGATTCTCTGGTCTGATGAAACCAAGACTGAACTCTTTGGCCTGAATGCCAAGCGTCACATCTGGAGGAAACCTGGCACCATCCCTAAGGTGAAGCATGGTGGTGGCAGCATCATGCTGTGGGGATGTTTTTCAGCGGCAGGGACTAGGAGACTAGTTAGGATCAAGGGAAAGATGAACGGAGCAAAGTACAGGGAGATCCTTGATGAAAACCTGCTCCAGAACGAAATTCACCTTCCAACAGGACAACGACCCTAAGCAAACAGCCAAGACAATGCAGGAGTGGCTTTTGGACAAGTCTCTGAATGTCCTTGAGTGGCCCAGCCAAAACCCGGACTTGAACCCGACGCTCCCCATCCAACCTGACAGAGCTTGAGAGGATCTGCAGAGAAGAATGGGAGAAACTCCCTAAATACAGGTGTGCCAAGCTTGTACCCAAGAAGACTCGAGGCTGTAATCGCTGCCAAAGGTCTTATGTAACTACAGAAGGTGTCAACAGTATGGTTATAGTCCAGCACTCCCCTCCTGACTACTTTGTTCTCTGTGAGTATGTACTGTAGAGAGTATACAGTACGGTACTATAGTAAGTATCCCTAAGAGAGTATACAGTAGGGTACTATAGTACTGTAGTTCCAAGAGAGTATACAGTAGGGTACTATAGTACTGCAGTCCTAAGAGAGTATACAGTAGGGTTCTATAATACTGCAGTCCTAAGAGAGTATACAGTAGGGTACTATAGTAAGTAGCCCTAAGAGAGTATACAGTAGGGTACTATAGTACTGCAGTCCTAAGAGAGTATACAGTAGGGTACTATAGTACTGCAGTCCTAAGAGAGTATACAGTAGGGTACTATAGTACTGCAGTCCTAAGAGAGTATACAGTAGGGTACTATAGTAAGTAGCCCTAAGAGAGTATACAGTAGGGTACTATAGTACTGCAGTCCCAAGAGAGTATACAGTAGGGTACTATAGTACTGTAGCCCTAAGAGAGTATACAGTAGGGTACTATAGTACTGTAGTCCTAAGAGAGTATACAGTAGGGTACTATAGTACTGCAGTCCTAAGAGAGTATACAGTAGGGTACTATAGTACTGCAGTTCTAAGAGAGTATACAGTAGGGTACTATAGTACTGCAGTCCTAAGAGAGTATACAGTAGGGTACTATAGTAAGTAGCCCTAAGAGAGTATACAGTAGGGTACTATAGTACTGCAGTTCTAAGAGAGTATACAGTATGGTACTATAGTACTGTAGCCCTAAGAGAGAATACAGTAGGGTACTATAGTACTGCAGTCCTAAGAGAGTATACAGTAGGGTACTATAGTAAGTAGCCATAAGAGAGTATACAGTAGGGTACTATAGTAAGTAGCCCTAAGAGAGTATACAGTAGGGACTATAGTACTGTAGTCCTAAGAGAGTATACAGTATGGTACTATAGTACTGTAGCCCTAAGAGAGAATACAGTAGGGTACTATAATACTGTAGTTCCAAGAGAGTATACAGTAGGGTACTATAGTACTGCAGTCCTAAGAGAGTATACAGTATGGTACTATAGTACTGTAGTCCTAAGAGAGTATACAGTAGGGTACTATAGTAAGTAGCCCTAAGAGAGAATACAGTAGGGTACTATAGTACTGCAGTCCTAAGAGAGTATACAGTATGGTACTATAGTACTGCTGTTCTAAGAGAGTATACAGTATGGTACTATAGTACTGCAGTCCTAAGAGAGTATACAGTATGGTACTATAGTACTGTAGCCCTAAGAGAGTATACAGTAGGGTACTATAGTACTGTAGTTCCAAGAGAGTATACAGTAGGGTACTATAGTACTGCAGTCCTAAGAGAGTATACAGTAGGGTACTATAGTACCGTAGTCCTAAGAGAGTATACAGTAGGGTACTATAGTAAGTAGCCCTAAGAGAGAATACAGTAGGGTACTATAGTACTGCAGTTCTAAGAGAGTATACAGTAGGGTCTATAGTACTGCAGTTCTAAGAGAGTATACAGTAGCGTACTATAGTACTGCTGTCCTAAGAGAGTATACAGTAGGGTACTATAGTACTGCAGTTCTAAGAGAGAATACAGTAGGGTACTATAGTACTGCTGTTCTAAGAGAGTATACAGTAGGGTTGTAAAGTACTGCAGTCCTAAGAGAGTATACAGTAGGGTACTATAGTAAGTAGCCCTAAGATAGTATACAGTAGGGTACTATAGTACTGCAGTTCTAAGAGAGTATACAGTAGGGTACTATAGTACTGCAGTCCTAAGAGAGTATACAGTAGGGTCTATAATACTGCAGTCCTAAGAGAGTATACAGTAGGGTACTATAATACTGTAGCCCTAAGAGACTATATAGTAGGTTACTATAGTAAGTAGCCCTACGAGAGTATACAGTAGGGTACTATAGTACTGCAGTTCTAAGAGAGTATACAGTTGGGTACTATAGTAAGTATCCCTACGAGAGTATACAGTAGGGTACTATAGTACTGCAGTTCTAAGAGAGTATACAGTAGGGTACTATAGTACTGCAGTCCTAAGAGAGTATACAGTAGGGTACTATAATACTGTAGCCCTAAGAGACTATATAGTAGGTTACTATAGTAAGTAGCCCTACGAGAGTATACAGTAGGGTCCTATAGTACTGCAGTCCTAAGAGAGTATACAGTAGGGTACTATAGTACTGCAGTCCTAAGAGAGTATACAGTTGGGTACTATAGTAAGTAGCCCTACGAGAGTATACAGTAGGGTACTATAGTAAGTAGCCCTACGAGAGTATACAGTAGGGTACTATAGTAAGTAGCCCTACGAGAGTATACAGTAGGGTACTATAGTAAGTAGCCCTACGAGAGTATACAGTAGGGTACTATAGTAAGTAGCCCTATGAGAGTATACAGTAGGGTACTATAGTACTGCAGTTCTAAGAGAGTATTAAGTAGGGACTATAGTACTGTAGCCCTACGAGAGTATACAGTAGGGTACTATAGTACTGTAGTCCTAAGAGAGTATACAGTAGGGTACTATAGTAAGTAGCCCTAAGAGAGTATACAGTAGGGTACTATAGTACTGCAGTTCTAAGAGAGTATTAAGTAGGGACTATAGTACTGTAGCCCTACGAGAGTATACAGTAGGGTACTATAGTACTGTAGTCCTAAGAGAGTATACAGTAGGGTACTATAGTAAGTAGTCCTAAGAGAGTATACAGTAGGGTACTATAGTACTGCAGTCCTAAGAGAGTGGAGAATGGAGAGGTTGGACTCAGAATAAAAGATCAAGGACAGTCAGAGACAGTTTAACTTGTTGGGGAAGTTCTCCTGTCCGCTGAGTGTCCTCATCTCTGACTGTCCAAGTGGTAAAACCTTTATGTTACATCACACATCACAGGAGGTTTCCTGCTTCACTAACCCACCTGCGCCCAAAACATGACATTCCAGTCAACCGCTACATGGTTTAGGTGCCAGCTATTGACTAAACTTTTCTGCTAAATTGATCAAGATCCTCCAAGGAATACTGCAGTGATTTTCACTTGGAGAGCAGGCTGTCTGACCTCTCAATTCCTTGTCTCTAAAAGTATTGGAGGTGTCATTAGTCATGCATCATTGCATCACCAGTAATACTACTCAGAACTGGTTTGAACTAGAGGTTATACCACCAGTAATACTACTCAGAACTGGTTTGGACTAGAGGTTATACCACCAGTAATACTACTCAGAACTGGTTTGAACTAGAGGTTAAACCACCAGTAGTACTACTCAGAACTGGTTTGAACTAGAGGTTAAACCACCAGTAATACTACTCAGAACTGGTTTGGACTAGAGGTTATACCACCACTGACAGAACAGAGCTTTACACATATGACTTCCTCACAGGCACAAGAAAAACGTTTCCTTCAACTCCAAAAGGACTGGTGGAAAGCATTTTATTTGTATTTTATTTTTGTTGGTGTATTTTTTCAGTCATTTAGCAGACGCTCTTATCCAGAGCGACTTACAGGAGCAATTAGGGTTAAGTGCCTTGCTCAAGGGCACATCGACAGATCTTTCACCTAGTCTATACACCAAGTCACTTGGCTCTGTCATATCCTCACATGGTCTCTCCTATCATTGCTACGCAGATGACACACAATTCATTTTCTCCTTTCCCCCTTCTGATATCCAGGTGGCGAATCGCATCTCTGCATGTCTGGCAGACATATCAGTGTGGATGTCGGATCACCACCTCAAGCTGAACCTCGGCAAGACGGAGCTGCTCTTCCTCCAGAGGAAGGACTGCCCGTTCCATGATCTCGCCATCACGGTTGACAACTCCGTTGTGTCCTCCTCCCAGAGTACAAAGAACCTTGGCGTGACCCTGGACAATACCCTGTCGTTCTCCGCTAACATCAAAGCGGTGACCCGATCCTGCAGGTTCATGCTCTACAACATTCGCAGAGTACGACCCTACCTTACACAGAAATCGGCACAGGTCCTAATCCAGGCACTTGTCATCTCCCGTCTGGATTACTGCAACTCGCTGTTGGCTGGGCTCCCTGCCTGTGCCATTAAACCCCTTCTATTTATCCAGAACGCTGCAGCCCGTCTGGTGTTCAACCTTCCCAAGTTCTCTCATGTCACCCCGCTCCTCCGCACACTCCACTGGCTTCCAGTTGAGGCTCGCATCTACTACAAGACCATGGTGCTTGCCTACGGAGCTGTGAGGGGAACGGTACCTCCTTACCTTCAGGCTCTGATTTTATTTATTTTTATTTCACCTTTATTTAATCAGGTAAACCAGTTGAGAACAAGTTCTCATTTACAACTGCGACCTGGCCAAGATAAAGCAAAGCAGTGCGATAAAAACAACAACACAGAGTTACATATGGGGTAAAACAAAACAAAAATCAAAAAAAAATACAACAGAAATACAATTAATATACAGTGTGCAAATTTAGCAAGTTATGGAGGTAAGGCAATAAAATAGGCTATAGTGCAAAATAATTACAATTTAGTATTAACACTGGAATGATGTGCAAGAGATGATGTGCAAATAGAGATACTGGGGTACAGATGAGCAAAATAAATAACAATATAGGGATGAGGTAGTTGGGCGGGCTAATTTCAGATGGGCTGTGTACAGGTGCAGTGATCGGTAAGGTGCTCTGACAACTGATGCTTAAAGTTAGTGAGGGAGATAAGTGTCTCCAGCTTAAGAGATTTTTGCAATTTGTTCCAGTCATTGGCAGCAGAGAACTGGAAGGAATTGAAGCCAAAGGAGGTGTTGGCTTTGGGGATGACCAGTGAGATATACCCGCTGGAGCGCAGACTACGGGTGGGTGTTGCTATGGTGACCAATGAGCTAAGATAAGGCGGGGATTTGCCTAGCAGTGATTTATAGATGGCCTGGAGCCAGTGGGTTTGGCGACGAATATGTAGTGAGGACCAGCCAACAAGAGCGTACAGGTCACAGTGGTGGGTATTATATGGGGCTTTGGAGACAAAACGGATGGCACTGTGATAGACAACATCCAATTTGCTGAGTAGAGTGTTGGAGGCTATTTTGTAAATGACATCGCCGAAGTCAAGGATCGGTAGGATAGTCAGTTTTACGAGGGCATGTTTGGCAGCATGAGTGAAGGAGGCTTTGTTGCGAAATAGGAAACCGATTCTAGATTTAACTTTGGATTGGAGATTCTTAATGTGAGTCTGGAAGGAGAGTTTACAGTCTAACCAGACACCTAGATATTTGTAGTTGTCCACGTACTCTAGGTCAGACCCGTCTAGAGTAGTGATTCTAGTCGGGTGGGCGGGTGCAAGCAGCGTTCGGTTGAAGAGCATGCATTTTGTTTTACTAGTGTTTAAGAGCAGTTGGAGGCTACTGAAGGAGTGTTGTATGGAATTGAAGCTCGTTTGGAGGTTTGTTAACACAGTGTCCAATGAAGGGCCAGATGTAACACAGAAGGGCAGAGAAGGGCCAGATGTTAACACAGTGTCCAATGGTGGTCCTCTGTAGCTCAGCTGGTAGAGCACGGCGCTTGTAACGCCAAGGTAGTGGGTTCGATCCCCGGGACCACCCATACACAAAAACAAAAAAAATGTATGCACGCATTACTGTAAGTCGCTTTGGATAAAAGCGTCTGCTAAATGGCATATTATATTATTATTATGTATACAAAATGGTGTCGTCTGCGTAGAGGTGGATCTGAGAGTCACCAGCAGCAAGAGCGACGTCATTGATATACACAGAGAAAAGAGTTGGCCCAAGAATTGAACCCTGTGGCACCCCCATAGAGACTGCCATAGGTCCAGACAACAGGCCCTCCGATTTGACACATTGAACTCTATCTGAGAAGTAGTTGGTGAACCAGGCGAGGCAGTCATTTGAGAAACCAAGGCTATTTAGTCTGCCAATAAGAATGCGGTGGTTGACAGAGTCGAAAGCCTTGGCCAGGTCAATGAAAACGGCTGCACAGTACTGTCTATTATCGATCGCGGTTATAATATCATTTAGGACCTTGAGCGTGGCTGAAGTGCACCCATGACCAGCTCGGAAACCGGATTGCATAGCGGAGAAGGTACGGTGGGATTCGAAATGGTTGGTGATCTGTTTGTTGACTTGGCTTTCAAAAACTTTTGAAAGGCAGGGCAGGATGGATATGGGTCTGTAACAGTTTGGATCTAGAGTGTCACCCCCTTTGAAGAGGGGGATGACCGCGGCAGCTTTCCAATCTCTGGGGATCTCAGACGTTACGAAAGAGAGGTTGAACAGGCTAGTAATAGGGGTTGCGACAATTTCGGCGGCTAGTTTTAGAAAGAAAGGGTCCAGATTGTCTAGTCCAGATGATTTGTAGGGGTCCAGATTTTGCAGCTCTTTTAGAACATCAGCTGTCTGGATTTGTGTGAAGGAGAAGCGGGGGGGGCATGGGCAAGTTGCAGCGGAGGGTGCAGAGCTGGTGGCCGGGGTAGTGGTAGCCAGGTGGAAAGCATGGCCAGCCGTAGCAAAATGCTTGTTGAAATTCTCGATTATTGTAGATTTATCGGTGGTGATAGTGTTTCCTAGCCTCAGTGCAGTGGGCAGCTGGGAGGAAGTGCTCTTATTTTCCATGGACTTTACAGTGTCCCAAAACTTTTTGGAGTTAGTGCTACAGGATGCAAATTTCTGTTTGAAAAAGTTAGCCTTTGCTTTCCTAACTGCTTGTGTATATTGGTTCCTAACTTCCCTGAAAAGTTGCATATCACGGGGGCTATTTGATGCTAATGCAGTACGCCACAGGATGTTTTTGTGCTGGTCAAGGGCAGTCAAGTCTGAGGAGAACCAGGGGCTATATCTGTTCTTAGTTCTGTATTTTTTGAATGGGGCATGTCTATTTAAGATTGAGAGGAAATTACTTTTAAAGAACAACCAGGCATCCTCTACTGACGGAATGAGATCTATATCCATCCAGGATACCTGGGCCAGGTCAATTAGGAAGGCCTGCTCGCTGAAGTGTTTTTGGGAGCGTTTGACAGTGATGAGGGGTGGTCGTTTGACCGCGGACCCGTTACGGACGCAGGCAATAAGGCAGTGATCGCTGTGATCCTGGTTGAAGACAGCGGAGGTGTATTTAGAGGGTAAGTTAGTCAAGGGTACCCATGTTTACGGATTTAGGGTTGTACCTGGTAGGTTCGTTGATAATTTGCGTGAGGTTGAGGGCATCTAGCTTGGATTGTAGGATGGCTGGGGTATTAAGCATATCCCAATTTAGGTCACCAAGCAGTACGAACTCTGAGGATAGATGGGGGGCAATCAATTCACATATGGTGTCCAGGGCACAGCTGGGGGCTGAGGGGGGTCTGTAGCAAGCGGCAACAGTGAGAGATTTATTTCTGGAAAGGTGGATTTTTAGAAGTAAAAGCTCAAACTGTTTGGGCACAGACCTGGATAGTATGATGGAGCTCTGCAGGCTATCTCTACAGTAGATTGCAACTCCACCCCCTTTGGCAGTTCTATCTAGACGGAAAATGTTATAGTTGGGGATGGAAATTTCAGAATTTTTGGTGGCCTTCCTAAGCCAGGATTCAGACACTGCTAGAACATCAGGGTTGGCGGAGTGTGCTAACGCAGTGAATAACTCAAACTTAGGAAGGAGGCTTCTGATATTTATGTGCAGAAAACCAAGACTTTTACGGTTACAGAAGTCAACAAATGATAGCTCCTGGGGAGTAGGAGTGATACTGGGGGCTGCAGGGCCTGGGTTAGCCTCTACATCACCAGAGGGACAGAGGAGGACTAGAATAAGGATACGACTAAAGGCTTTAAGAACTGGTCTTCTAGTGCGTTGGGTACATAGAATAAAGGGGACAGTTCTCCGGGCGTTGTAGAAAAGATTCAGGGCATTATGTACAGAAAAGGATATGGAAGGATATGAGTACAGTTCAGGTAATCCTAAGTGTTGGGTAACAATGAAAGAGATAGCGTCATTGGAGGCATCGATTGAGCCGGTCTCGGCGTGTATGGGGGGAGGAACAAAGGAACTATATGAGACAGTTTGAGAGGGACTAGGGGTTCTACATTGAAATTGTATAATAAGAACTAACCCAAACAGCAATAGGCAAGGCATAATTGACATGGGAGAGAGGCATAAAGCAGTCACGTGTTATTAGAGAGAGCTAAGACACAACTGGAAATAGCGATAACGTTTGGGCTAAGACTAAACAGAATAAACAGGACAGAGTACCGTGTAAAGGAACAGTCCAGCAGGCATCAGCTGTGCAGCTGAGTGATCATAAGGTCCAGTGAACAGCAATATGTGAGTCCGAGAGCAGTTCAAATTGGTGCTTCAGCACAGCTAGCAGGGAGCTAGCAGGCTAGCTCAAGGCTAACTGGTGCTTGCTATATGGCAATGGTAATGGTAATCAGCCAACAACAGGTTGCAGCTAGCTAGCTGGTTGTGATGATCCGGCGCTAGGGTCCAGTGATTCCGGCAGAAAGTCCAATAAGCTATGGGTCGATAGCACGCTGGGTCGATAGCACGCTGTGCAGACTGGCCGACGAATTGTCCAGGCTAGCTAGAGCTGGCTGGTGGATAGTGTAGGCCACGGACAATGGTGAAGACGCTAACGGTGACTAATAACAGGTAGCCATTTAGTTGCAGCTAGCTAGCTGGTTGTGATGATCCGGCGCTAGGGTCCAGTGATTCCGGCAGAAAGTCCAATAAGCTATGGGTCGATAGCACGCTGGGTCGATAGCACGCTGTGCAGACTGGCCGACGAATTGTCCAGGCTAGCTAGAGCTGGCTGGTGGATAGTGTAGGCCACGGACAGTGGTGAAGACGCTAACGGTAACTAATAGCAGGTAGCCAATTCAGATTGCGGCTACACACGTTTCAGCTTACGGTTCTTGATGAAAGTTATAAAGAAATAATAGAATCCTTTCCACGTTGGGTGAGGCGGGTTGCAGGAGAGTATATTTAGTTAAAGAATGAAAGTAAAAAATTGAGAAATATAGACAAAAAAACAAGAAACGGGATATTTACACAGGACGAAAAATAAAAGCGACCGTACTGCTACGCCATCTTGGCGTAGACCCTACACCCAAACGAGGGCACTACGTTCATCCACCTCTGGCCTGCTAGCTCCCCTACCTCTACGGAAGCACAGTTCCCGCTCAGCCCAGTCAAAGCTATTCGCTGCTCTGGCACCCCCAATGGTGGAACAAGCTCCCCCACGACGCCAGGACAGCGGAGTCCCTGACCACCTTCCGGAGACACTTGAAACCCTACCTCTTTAAGGAATACCTGGAATAGTATAAAGTAATCCTTCTTCCCCCCCCATAAAAAAAAAAAGAAACAAAAAAAGGTGGTTGTCACACTGGCTATCATAAGTTGAATGCACCAATTTGTAAGTCGCTACTGGATAAGAGCGTCTGCTAAATTATGTAAATGTAAATGTAGTCAGCTCGGGGATTAGAACAGCAACTTTCGGTTACTGCGACAACGCTCTTAAACCACTAAGCTACCTTCACTTGGATGTGAATGTTTAGGTCGTATCATCATTTCTCTCCTTTCTCCTGTCATACAAACTGGGTCAGGCAAAACATACGTGAGGGAGAGAGAGAGACACACTCATGCAGAAATTCACACCACTCAGGCAGGCACTCACACACTCATGCAAAATTCACAACTCATGCAGCAATCACCACACTCATACAGGCACTCACACACTCATGCAGACACTCACACACTCATGCGGGCACTCACACACTCATGCGGGCACTCACACACTCATGCAGGCACTCACACACTCATGCAGACATTCACACACTCATACAGACACTCACACACTTATGCAGGCACTCACACACTCATGGCAGGCACTCACAACTCATGCAGACACTCACACACTCATACAGGCACTCACGACACTCATGCAGGACACTCACACACTCATGCAGGCACTCACACACTCATGCGGGCACTCACACACTCATGCAGGCACTCACACACTCATACAGGACACTCACACAACTCATGCAGGCACTCACACACTTATGCAGGGCACTCACACACTCATGCAGACACTCACACACTCATACAGGCACTCACACACTCATGCAGACACTCACACACTCATGCAGGCACTCACACACTTATGCAGGCACTCAAACACTCATGCAGACACTCACACACTCATGCAGGCACTCACACACTTATGCAGGCACTCAAACACTCATGCAGACACTCACACACTCATGCAGACACTCACACACTCATGTGGGCACTTCACACACTCATGCAGACACTCACACACTAATGCGGGCACTCACACACTCATGCGGGCACTCACACACTCATACAGACACTCACACACTCATGCAGACACTCACACACTTCATGGCAGACACTCACACACTCATGCAGACACTCACACACTCATGCAGGACACTACACACACTCATGCAGGCACTCAAACACGTCATACACTCATACAGGCACTCACACACTCATGCAGACACTCACACACTCATGCAGGCACTCACACACTTATGCGGGCACTCACACACTCACACACTCATACAGACACTCACATACTCATGCAGGCACTCACACACTTATGCAGGCACTCACACACTCATGCAGGCACTCACACACTCATACAGACACTCACACACTCATGCAGGCACTCACACACTCATACAGGCACTCACACACTCATGCAGACACTCACACACTCATGCAGGCACTCACACACTCATGCGGGCACTCACACACTCATGCGGGCACTCACACACTCACACACTCATGCAGACACTCACACACTCATGCAGGCACTCACACACTCATGCAGGCACTCACACACT